>NW_018020664.1:350437-488461 GCF_002006095.1 Pseudomyrmex gracilis
AAAACTTTAGAATAGAAAATATATACACAAAAAAAAATATCAAAAAAAGTGAAAAAAAAAAAAAAAAAAAAAAAAAAAAAAAAAAAAAAACGTTTTGAAGAGATAAAAATGGATTGTAAAAGAAGCTGATGTCGCACTTCCTTTTAACGCCTAGAACGATCTTTTTCAATCACGGTCGCAGGTGCGGTCGATTTCGCGAAGTGCCCTGTACAAATTACAGGGTCGACTGTTCGCAGACTGAAACAGATCAGTACGGATGATGAAGTCATTTGCTCTACAGTCAAAATGAACGACACGTTGCTTCCTCACAGGTTCTTGTTTCATGTTTAATTTGCCACGAAATAAGGCTCGAAACATCTCGATTTTTATTAAATAAAAAGAAACCATTATCGCAACGACGTGTGCGAATCAAAAAAAACATTGTTGACGACTTTTTTAAACTCTCGTTTCAAAAGTAATCGCTTATTCTGTGTGTGTGTGTGTGTGTGTATGTATGTTGTATGTATGTATGTATGTATGTATGTATGTATGAAACTTATATGCTGGTCTCGTTGTGCGAATTAGCATTCGTTTGAGTACGTCACTGCGACGTGAACGCACCGATGCGCCTGCAACTGACCAGCCGATTGCATTTCGAGCGTACAGCCCTTTGCGAAGGGGATTCTGACGGAACCCGAAGTGATTGCGGCGGCAACGCGCAAACCTTCGTCCCCTGGGCGAAATCGCCATTTCCGTCGCGATTGTGGCATTTTCGCAAAACACGCGCTACGAGTTAAATTACAGTGATGTCGCTCGGAATTGATTGCGATGTACGAATAGAGATTGCTTTTGTACATTTTATATATACATACATGGGATGATTTATAAACCGATGTACAATACTTGCAAGTGGACAGGAGAATATATAAAAAAAATTCTTTATATACAAAATATTTAATACAGAAGAGGACATCTTATGATGGAAACGATTTTTTGTAGACAGGTAGAGAAGTATTAAAACAATTTCAGGATCAGATCTAATTTTCTTAAATAGATCGCTGTACTTTTGATCTATTAGAATAATAATAGCCGCTTTCAAGACAAGTTCAACGATAAGTTATTTCATTGTAAGGTCATGTCGATCGAAACAATCACACGACGTCTCCCGTCGTATTAAATATCGTTTGTACAAAGAATGTTTTTTTTTTTACATATCCTCAACTTTTGCAATTATCGGTCGTTTTAATGTGAATGGTCGTCTTGTGTGTGTATATACATTCGAAAAAAAAAAAATATATATATATATATATCTGATTTTTTAATCAACAGTCTCGAAGAGAATCTCTTCGTTGCAAAAAAATTGTTCCGAAATATCGACAATTTCGCGACACCGCGAGTGAGGAATACGTCAGATAAGAGTTTTAGCTGTAAATCAGAGAATTATATTATAAGCGACCGAAGTCAGCGAAATGCAAGAGTGAGCACGGAATGACATTACGGGGTTACGACGGTAAAGTGGGAAAAAGACGACCACATGATGTGAATAAAGAGAGAAAGAGTGAAAGAAAAGGAGAGAAATGTGGAAAAAGTGAAAAAGGGGCGAACGGTACAGCAGACGGGGGATTCAAAAGCAGGATATGATCTGTGAACTGGAAGGAATCCGCTCCTACAGCTTTTTTACTTTCCCTCTCGTGGTCGTAAAAGCGCAGTTTCACAGACCGCCTTGTACATATATAAAAAAAAAAAAAAAAAGTAACAAAAATACAAAATCAACACTTGACTATGCAACAGACGCATATTGGGTACATTTTCCATTTACGCCCGTATGTTTTTGGCATTGATCCAAGTGCTCGTCGCTTGCTTTTCGATTTGCTTTCGGTTTTTCGTCTTTTTCCTTCGAGGTCGCTCCCCTACCATGATTTGCGAATTATGATCTATTTCCGTCTCTGTCTAATGTTAGATTGCGACTGGACTCTCGGTCGCTGCTCTCGAATGATGCACTTCATCCACGGCGACGTCCACCGTCGGACGATGTCCATCGCGATCGCGTACGATGATAATTCTTAGTGGTCTTCGCGATTAAAATTAATTCGCGTAGTGAAATTCTCGTACGGAAAGAGGTACGGAAGCGATCGAGATAAGTATTTTATCGCAAAAACTATATCTCGATAGTTTTTTTTTTACTACAATTGATTCATGTGCGGAAGTTCGTTATGTGTAATGATACCGATTTGTGACGATTTGCACAATTACATAATTGCAGTGGAAAAACGAAATTCGCGTGTTACGTCATGCTGGTTTTCTGCGATGTGATCATCGGATTAGTGAACGAGAAACGAGAAAGGTGAGCCCGAGTTTTAGCGCTCGAACGTGTCTCGCGATATCCATCGATTTGGTTTGATGATTACATAAAGACGTCACGCAAGAATTGAATTATTATCTGTCGATGTTGAGAAAACGGGCGACACATTAAATATTACAGATATTTATTTTCTGTGTGTTAAAATTACTCGCTCTGTCATTAAGCTGACGTTAAGAGTAATTTTTCCATATAACTCGTCTCGTGCGTGTAATCGCGAGAGTGTGAAAATCGGCTGTTTTTTTTCGTCGGGAGAAAGAAAAAAGAAACAGAGAAAAACGGCAAAAATGCGAAAAGATTAACAACGGCTACGCGATATCCGCGATTAAAATCACCGGACGGTTATAATTTACGAATGGGGCAACGCGAAAAGTGATAATTTCACGATTTCCATCTCGCGGTAATGATTAACGAGCAGCTAACTGATAATCACGTGATTACACTATAACCGAGAGGGAGAAGCGCGATCGCCGGAGATCTAAAAGATCTTCATCCTCTCGTCTATCTTCTTTTTTTTTTTTTTTTTTTATTTTATCGTCGATTGCACACGAGAATTTAATATTGAATGCGTGTTATTACATTCCGCGTACATGCATGCAAAGATGAAATTTATCTTTCGAAAACATTGAATGTATTACATTACGCGTTCACTGTTGCGCAGTCGCAAAGTGATGTATTCAGTATTCCGATATATAAATATTCATACTAATATCGGTGAGATAAACAAATAAAATAAATATATTGTAGAAAAACAATATCTACAATGTTTTGTTCGAAAAATCAATATGCTACATTTTAACGAATATTTTCATAAAATGCATTTTCACATCTCTTTGCGATTTCATGTTTTTGAAGATAGAAATCAATTTTATCACATTTCAATTTATATATTGTAATAAAACGATAATATATTATTAATATATTATTGTTTTATTATAGTATCGTTTTATTTTTGTTGAACAAACTGATAAAAGTGGATTCGAGTATTTTCCGGATAAACCGAACAAAATTCAACTGTTGGTCATGAGTCGATATATTCTGTGTGTGTTTGTGTGTGTATGCGTGTGTGTATGTGACGTAACGCTTCTACATATGCATGCGCACTTGCAAATTTTCATTTACATTCCTGCCCACACAAGAGCTCGTATTTCGCGACGTATACACGTATGCAGATACACATCGAGTGCACATTCACCGCGGTTTGCGTTTTTCTTTTTATATCTTTGGAGATATAGGAATTAATTAATTTTATCATTTCAGTTCATTGTAATAACACAATTAGTGTTTTATTATTCATAAAATTATTACTTGTAATTTTAGAATTGGTACGTTATTTTTTGTTACAAAACTAAAACGCATTGTTGCTTGCTTTTAACATATTGTGTAAATATATATTCGCGCTTCGCTTTGCATGGACCGGGGTGAGATTTTAATCAACTCTCGGGAAAGAAAAGCATTACGGGGACACACAAAAAAACTGTCTTCGAGTGCGAAGGGAGCTTTGCGGGCGTTCAACCGCCGACAATGGAGGGTGACTGCGGAATCATTGTCGGTGCGTTATGAAGTGAAAAATGAAAGAGATAACGATTTTCCCGAAGTCTGTGCGTACCCGCCGATTTTTTTTTTTTTTGCCGCTCTTGACACTTCTCTCCCCAAATCTCTTCGAACCAAAGATATAAAAAAAACCTGAAGCATTCTTAAACTCAATTATTTGGATTATTCTTACACCACGCTTATTGCGAGTCAATAACTCGCGTAATTCGTATTAATTATCGCTTATATCATTGGTTTTTATTTTTTTGTTTTTATAATCAAAAGACCCCAATGTTTGCTTTTACGCGTCAGTGTTCGGTGCAAGAAGAAAAAATTACTCTCTGGTATTAAATAACACTCCCGTGCCTTTGTCTTCGCAGAAGAAGGGGTGCGGGTTATAAATTTCGGGAGAGAAGAAAACATTTTTTTTCTTTCCACATTTAAAGCGACACCTCATTCCCGCGAAAAATCGTCGCGATCGTCGCGGCGGAGGCGCGCGAGCGAATCTTTAAGGAGCCGCGAAAGGATTATCGGATACGAAGGAGGTGAAGCTGAAGTCACCATGAATCTTGCGGAAAAGGAAAACTCGGAGTGCGATTTAGCGCGGGTCGATTTATGGTGATTGTATATCATGTCACGGGATAATCCTCGCGAATCGCGAGAGATAAGTGTGTACACAGCTCGCGCGCACACTCGTGACTTTCTCAGGAGGATGAAGAGACGAGAGTAAGCGGAGCGCGCGAACGTACGTAAGGATCACACGGTATAACGTCTTTACCGCACTTCTGCCAGTAGTTCTGTCTGAAGAAGAGACACTTTTCTCCTTCAGAGAGGGTTAGACGCGATATATATTTTACTTTACTCGGGATTATTTAGTTGTCTCTCTCTGTCTCTCTCTCGATCTCTCTCTCTCTCTCTCTCTCTCACTCTCTCGCTCGGAAAGCTCTTAATGTTGCAACATGATCGGCGCGGTTGTTACTCGACGTGTAACTCTCCACTCGCGGAATTACTTCTCCTTGGTGTATTTCTTCGCTTTTATTATTTCATCTCCTCTTTGTTCGAAAGTTCAAAGCGAATAAAGATCAAGATCTGGATCTTCTATTCTCGTTATTTTACTTTAAAAAAGCACAAGAGTTTTGTACATTTTCTCACTCTCTTGTATAATATATACATCAACAGAGCAAACAATTTGCTTCTTTCGCAAGTTCTCGGTGAGAACTTCATCAAATCGTGGCCGAGACGACCGTGGTAGTTTAGCGGGCGACACGATGTCGTCGTCGACTCTATTAGTATCATTTGAATGAGCCGCTTCTTTGTGGGTCCGGCCGCTCTCGACGACGGCTTCCATTCGCGCCGCTCGTAAAATTAATCACCCGTTCACTTCGCTCGATCTCCTCGTCCGAAGAGAAGTTATTCGTTCCGAGCGGTCTTTTATCCGTGCGCACTTTGAGTGATTAGCAATTCGCGATAAAATTCAAACCAAAGTTTTGTGTAAAGGTTTTTCATTTTTTTTAATTGTCGTTAAAATAATTAAAAATTGTCAAGTACTTGATGCAAATTATATAAATGTAAATTATATATTTTTTTTAAATTAAAAATACGTGCGCGAAGAAAGTTTCGTTATTAGTAGGAAAATTTTCCAACGAGAGAGAGAAAGAGAGAGATAGATAGAAAGAGAGAGTTGCGTTCCTCGCGTGACGAGTCAAGGCAGACACGCGGCTCGACGGATCGTCAGCTTGACTTCTCTCAATCGGTCAGCTTGAGCTGTTCTCTTTGCGGAACGGTTCCGCATCGCGATTCGCGATCTCGCGACCTAAAGATCCTCAAAGAACTCATTTATGTAAGTAATGATGAGCTCGCGAGGTGATGTGCGCCGCGCATCTCTCGCTATGGTGTTTCTATTAGTTTCTTGTTGCGAAATATAGAACAAGGAGAGGTCTTATAAAGTCGCCACGCGAGGGAGGATTTATCTGGATTAAGCAATAAAAGCAATTTCCGCAACGAGACTCTGGCCGCGATCCGAAAAAACCGATTGCCTCGCGCGTAATAATTAACGCATTTACAATTTTAACCAATTTTATAAAAAATATATTGTAAAAGATACATATAAAATATTCTAGCCGTTGTGTTAATTACAAATCTTATCAGAAAAAGCGTCTATAAATAATCACAATCGATTCTCTTGACATTGATTGTTGCCACTTTAATCTCAACGGTAGTGCCTTGCGCCAAGTTCACGCGCAACAAAGTCGCACTCAAACGTGTCTTTAAAAACGTAACAAAAAACAACACGTGACCGTATTTTAGTCACGTGTCTTTTAAAACGTGATTAAAGTAAAGTCACATGACAGGAAAGAAAAGAAGAACAACATGTGACTAAGTAAAGTCACGTGACTTTACTTTTGTCACGTTTTTAAAGACACGTGAGTAAAATAAAGTCACGTGACCTTAGTCACGTGTTGTTTTTCCACTCCTTTTTCTCACTATTTTTTGAGTGCGATTTTCATACGTTATTTCTGACATCTCTCGTATGTGTATCATATGATTTTTAAGACGCGTAAATACTAGCTGTCATCGCGGTGACAGGTTGTGTTCACTGACGCAATACGTTTGAAAATAAAAAACAATAATAGCGTGCGCGTAGCGCGCGTCTGTGCTGTGCTATAAGTATAATAAAAAAACAAGATATATATATATATAAAATTGGCGATTCGAGATAAAACACGAAGATAACACGCGCGCCATTCGTGAACGATCCTCGTTCTTCTCGCCGTGAATGGCGATGCCGCGCGAGAAACAGGATCGGGTAAGAAAAATCCGACGTAGGAAGAATACGAGAGTCTCGGGTGCCCGCGACGAGAAGAAGATATGACGAAGAAGGGCGTAGCCTTCTTCGTGAGAAGAAACCGGGAGCTGTTTCGCGGCTTCCATCGACCAGCTGAGAAGAATGAAGGTCGCTCTCTCGACCACACGGCCGGGCTTCCACAAATAGCCACTACACGCGCTCCTCTTCTTTGTTCGTTAATCGTCCCGAGAAAGCAATTAGATCCGCAGCCTCGCATCAACCACGAATTTATCCCTCGCTCCCGGGGTGGTTTTGTCGTCGTATTAAAACTTTCCGCGCGCGAGAGCAAAACAAGACAAAAAAAAAAAAAAAAAAACATATTAGCTTCTTTCTCGTCGTGATGTAAGTCAAGTTTGGGGTTTTTCAGTCTCTCCCGCCGACGAGACGTTGATAAAAGCAGCACCGAGGCATCGAACTTGCGCTTTCGCAATCGTCTGGGCATCTTCTTTCGGAGTGATAAGGGAGAGTACTCTTTTCTCTCCGCGCGAAGAGGAAATCCAATTAGGAACAAATCCTCACTCGGTTTTCTGAATAAACGTGCTCTCTATCTCGACAGTTTGTAAGTATTGACAAGCTTCGAATAATTGAAGAAAAATCGCACACACATTTGTCGCTTTCACAAAAAACCCGCTAAAGAAAATTATACACAATCGCGATGCAACACATTAAATTTCTCCTCTTTAAATACGTTTATCTTCGTTTTCTTTAAACGCGTTTCTTGTAAATTGCAGCTTCCATATATACGCGCGAAGGACACATTTTCAAGACTTGATAATAACAACAACAATCTTCTTCCGAAAGGAGCGCGGACGCGATATGTTAAAGCAGACGCGCGCAAGAAAAAAAGAAGAACGATTACGTCTAAAAAAATACACCTCCGATACCTGATTTCAACCTGCTTCTGAGTCATACCCCCGTATAATCATACACAGAACACATACATGGGCGTGCTTTATGGAAACGTCAATTCGACGTAAAATATCGATTTGACTTTCGTTGAACTTCGTTCGCGGTCCGTGTGTGTGCGGAGAAAAATTCGCGGTGACTCAAAATTGAGCAGTTTTTGAGATTTTTAAATTTCTACGTATTATTTTGTTCTCTCTCTCTCTCTCTCTCTTTCACTCCCGATGATACAATTTCATTCTATCGAGAGAGACCGGGATTCTCGTTCTCTTCCTCTCGAGCGCACCCAATTTGCCCCCCCTCCCATCAACTTCATTTCGTGAATGACCGCGATTAAACACTCGGCGGTGGAGCGTAAGCGAGTGGCGCACAGAGTGGCATGATTAATCCTCACGAATTACACAGCGCGTCGTTATCGGTCCGTTAACGATTATACGCTAATGCTCGCCCCCGCCCGCACGCGTCATTATACAAAGCCCGGGATTGATGCGCGGAACGGGCGGTCGGTCGCGCGCGTGCACCTCTCTGTTTCTCCGGCTGTTGCTGCTGAAAACGCAACGAGATCCAACTCATTCAACCGGAAATCCGCGGCTGTACAATAATCCCGAGCCAAAGTGTGGCTCGCATTCCGCCGCCGCCGCCGCCGCCGCCGCTGGCGATTAACGGCAGTGCCGATTTCCTGCGCATTTCCATTTTCACGGATGCACATTAGTATGCGAGAGAGAGTGCAACAGTTTATTAAGCGCGATAAAAGCGCGCCTTAATTAGAATGTAATTAAATATTATATTTGCGCGCTGTACGTCGTGTTATTTTTTTTTTCAGAGCAAGTAGATGATATTGATTTCTAGCGCTAGTTTCTTTCTCGATATCAGGCCGACGAACATCGAGATCGAACTGTAGGCGCGCAGATTTTGCGCCTACGTGATTTCGGAGTGTTGCAAAGAGTATATACACACACACACACACACACACACACATACAGACGTACACTCGCACACATCGCGCGATACTCGTCGTGTCCTGTTGGTTGCGAGTGTGTTGCCGTCTCCAACACACACTCCCAACGCATTGCACTCACGATATTCACCACGGACTGTAGCCACGCTGCTAAAGTCCCGGGACTGCAGACGCGACTATAGTGTTTAACAACCGGCTTGCGAGTTAGTTGATTCGCGTCCGCCAGCAAGGCGAGACTCGTTCGAATCTCTTTGTTTCGCGTCCCATTTCGCGAAATTGCGTTTTCTTTGCTCGAAAGTGTTGAATTTTTCGCGTTGAAATTCTATCTGTTGCTATAAAATTGTAGGAAAAAACAAAGAAAAAAACATACAAATATCGCACGTGCAAACGTGCAGTTTGGAGAGATTTGTTTATCGCGTGTGATGAAAAACGTAATTTCGTCACATGGTTTATCGTGCGTGTAAAGTTTTAAATTCTCGCGCGTCTCGGAGATTTATTACCACAGCGCGATGTAACGACTATATATATTTTATTTTTACAAAGTAATTCGTGCAGACACACCATTTATCGAAACTAAACGAATACTCGCAAAATTAAATTTTCGTTTATATTTTCCGACTATAGATAGTCATCCGACAACTGTTATATTCAGTGTCGTTTCGAATTTGATTCCGCTTCATCGATGCTCTTCGGCGCGGCGATCTAATTTAAACAAACAAAATCGAAAAAAAGAAACTTTAATTCGAATTTGCAACTCGTCTTTAATTTTTTGTTCTCAGTCCCTTTAATTTTTCTCACATTAACGTGCAGATGCGATATATTGTGAAATTTATGAGATAAAAGTATCTCCGGGACGGTCTCGTTAGCGTTAAAAGCGCGACGATACGCGCCTTTGTCTGCGTCTCGCGTGCTTCTATAAATAATTCCGATCGTCGAGACGGTGCAGGAGGCGAAGGTGTTGCTGCGCGCGTCTCTCGTCGATTTGTGCGATTTTGTTTCGGGGGGGTAAGAGGGACGCGCTCCAAATATTAATTTTTCAATAAAAAAAAAACCCGACAAAAAAATCACAAATCGAAATCTCGCGTTTCGAGAGTCTCGCGTTTCGTCTCAAGGATTCCGGAACGGGAATAAATTAAAAATAAAAATCGACAGCTGAATTTTTTTCGCGCGTCCTTGAAAGAAAGCGTTCGATCGCGGTCGTAAGTCAATCGCGCGTCGTTTGCGAATTGACAGTGAAGTGTTCGAGAATGCGGGTTTACGTCAGCGACCGAACGATTGCTCACTAACGTCTCTTTCTCTCTCTCTCTCTATCTCTCTTTGAGGGCACGGAGACATATCTTCTATCGCGCGCGCGAATGTTTGCAGATTGCACGACGAGTGTGTGTACATTACGACTCGCACGCAACGTGTGCGTACGCCTTCGAGCGAGATCTCCGAGAGCGCGAGCGGTTGAAAACCGATAACAAAATGGACATTTGAATCGATTGAGGAACAAAATATCGTGACAATTAATTAATCGTATCGATTTCTGATTTGCGAGTTTTTTCTTTTTTTTTTATCGGAGAATAAAAGTATCGCGCGTGCGCATTTCTTCCGCTTTTTAAAGCACGGATCGTAAAGTTATACACGCCTCGCGGATGACCCAGAGTCCAGCGCGATCGAGCATGAAATCAATTCGCAGCGAAGCCGAGAAGCCGGTTAGCCGATATATATATATATATATTATATATATATATGTATATATATATATTCGAAGGAGAATATACTCGTCGTCGAATTAAAGCGAGCAAACAGTTTCATCAATCCTTTCACTACCGGTACCTCGCGCACCGCGCGCATCATTACGCTTCCTCCCCGGTGTTTCGCGCCGAGCGACCATTTGCGTCGCGTGTTACAATAGCGCGAACAACGCACGGAGTTCGAAATGGCAGAGCTTGTTTCGCGGAAATCTTCTCCGTCGTCGTGCTGTAACATTCTTATTCCGTTGCGGGATTAATCGAAGTCAACGACGCGCGAGTTGTTGAAATCAACGATAAAAGTCGGCTCCGCTCCAAGGACGACACAGTTGTTTCCGAGGATGACCTCATCGCGATCAACAACTTCAATTGTCGCAATCGCCGGGTGGTTACGATCTCTCCGTGACTTCAGTTTGTCCTTTTGAACAAACACGAGAGAAAGAAAGAGAGAGAGAGAGAGAGAGAGAGAGAGAGAGAGAGAGAGAGAGAGAGAAATTGAAACTTCACAGTTCGCGCGTTTCCCTCGAACATCGTCACTTTCCTCGGAAAGCGAGATTTGGCAAGAGGCGCGGAGTGTAGTCTCGCCTCGGTGAGGATGGACATGGGGCGATTAAATATAATGAGCCGCGTGACGCAAACCGGAAAGGATAAATAGACGACGGATGCTCCTCGGAATCGACTTCTTCGTCGCGAGGAGGAAGCGTAAATTATTATATTCGTCTTCTTCTCGGTGTGTCTACGCGTCGGGGAAAAAGAAAATCGACTAAAACACACGACTACGTGTGACCACCTCTTACACGCGTGACGAAATATTGAAATATAAATGTTCGAAGTATAAAAAAAAAAACTATGAAATTAATCTCCATCGCGCGCGAAAAACAATCCTCCGAACCTTCAGTCAGGATTTTTTATTGATTTTTTTTTCAGCAATAAAATCGCGCGAAATTCACACGCCGCTGTAAGTTTCGCGAACACCCAGTATGCTGAACGCTAAATTTAGACGAAAGAATTTCCGCGGTATCCAGCAGCTTGCGGCCATTCGCTCTTCGCGACTTCGCTTTTACTTGATTTTCGCGAAACGAGCCTAAGTCAACGTCTTCTTCGCTCGAAGATTCTCACGCGCGCGTGTCTCCGAATCGCGCGTGGATGATCGCGCGCGTATGTCGCGGAAGATATGTGCGCGCGTTTTACCGCGTAAAACCGCGTAAGAAAGGATGCTCATCACGAAGTACACCACGATCTTATTGCGATCCACCAATCAGCACATTATCAGGTGAGATACATAACATTACGTCACTTTTTTCTTTTTTAATCTTTGAATATTTAGCGGATTCGGTTTCTGCGAAATATATTTCCCCCATGAATTTTCACTCTCTCTGCGTAATTCGCAGCACCGTCGTCGCGCGATAATTATGTCTCATAATTAATAAGAACTCTTAACGATACCAAGAGTCTCTAATTGGACGGCGGATTTAATTTCGACCATTAATCCCAGGCATAATCGAGTTCTCCGGGAGCGGGTTTCTTCGACTTCTCCGGGGCAGAGGAACGCTTAGTATTCGAGAATCGTCCGATGCATATTTAAACGAGCGAGTCGAATGGAAGTCGCCGTCGCCCTTTCTCTCTCTTTCTCTATTTTGAGATTATTAAATTCTCCGAGGGAAAATCTCCCGCTTCGCGTAAGAGAGAGACGTCGTCGTCGTCGTCTTCCGGAAATCGTGAGATTTCTCGTATTCACGTGAATTAATTCGGACTATTCTTCTCGTTTACATTTTCCGATTTGAATTTCTCGATAAATAAATTCTCTTATTCTTTTTTTCCACGTGTGTAATATAACGACATTTATGAACATTCATCATTGCTCGAATCCCCCCTAGGACGATTTTATGGCGCCTAATTAAAGCGAAGTATCGGTATCCCGTCTCTCTGTTCTCGCGAAACCATAGGAGGTTGTCGCTCCGCGAACTGGGAGGGAGGAAAAACCAATAAAGGGCACGATTCATTTTTTTTTCTCTCTTTTTTCTCCTCTTCCTCGGAGGAACGACGGGATATCGAGCCTCGGAAGTCTTCCCGATCGATCCCCGTGTGGACCACGGAGGGGACAATTTATATCCTCGATAAATTCCTTTCGCTTTCATTAGCGGCCTTGTCCGGCCTATCCCTCCCCCTCCCCTCCCCCACGGGAAGGGGTGCCGGCACGTATGCGATCAGAGAAAAGATTTACAATGTCTCTCGAAATTCACCTTGATGCACACTCGACCGAACGCAATTCGAACTTGAAAACACACGCGATGACGTGTTTATAAAAACAAAAAAACTAAATAAAACTCTTATCTCGAGAAAATGACGACAAAATTGCGTTTTAAATAGGTTTATCGCCTTGAAGCGAGCGTTAAAACGTAGAGGATGTAATTTCTTACAATACTTTTTGATCCTGAAAGCGGAACTGGAGCGTGATAATCCGCGCGATACTCGTTTTTGCAGTTAAGACAAAATGGGATTAGGAATAATTGAACATCCGCGCGATAGAAACTCGTGTTATACGAGACCGGGTTTTTGCATATTAGTCGGTGAACGCAAACGGAATATACATTCGGCAGCGGTAACGACGCCTCGTTAGAGAACCCTCACAATTCGACGATCCCCGTGTTGCAACCCCGTAGACGTAATTAGGAGAGCTCGTAACGTCGTTGTTTTCCGTTGCCCTCGCTTAGGAAAAAAAAAAAAAACAAAATTAGATACAGACGTGACATGCGCAGACAAATTGCGAATTGATTACTCGATCGTTTGTCACGGAACGGCGATTTATCTTGCGTCTCTCTTTCTCTATCGTTGCGTCGAGATAAAAGAGTATAGAAACAATCAAATCGATGCGGGAAATAAAATTTTTAAATAAAATACAATAATTTTTAAATAAAATACATATACAGTTTCAGAATTTTATTGAAATAAATTTGTTATTGTAACAAGTCACAGTCGAGAGTGCACGAGTTTTCTTTCAAACAATCTCTTCCGGCGATTTAATCATGCGGCAAAGGGTCATGTCCATTCATAAGAGAGCACTGTGTGTATGTTATTATATACGATCGATCGAACGGAAGGTCATTGTCCTCCGGCAATCGGTTTAAAATATCTCGGCGAAGGTAATTAGTCGTGAGGGATATTACAATCGACTTAGCGGAAATTTATAATAATGCCATCCTCCCCATGAAGACATTATTGATGCTTTATTGTTAACGTTGTTCGCATCGCGATAACGTATCAATATATTGTAATATCACACTCGCGCAAATTTGATTTTATTGCAAAATTATTCTCTAGAAAATTACCTATAATTGTATTGCAGAATAAAATCTAGAAATTTGTTTTTGTTTTGTTTTTTAACGAACTTAATTAATAACAAAATATTAATTTCAACCGCAAACACAGAATATCTTATTAGGGTAAAGCGTTACACAGTTTCTTTTGCTTTCGTCTCGTTAAAAATCGAGTCGCGAGTTACTAGGGAAAAGTTTTTCTCAAGGAGAAGTGGATTTGCGAATTTAAAGTTAACAGTCTCCGTATGAATTGGTCCTTAAATGTCGTCGTCGGGGATTTCTACGGGTTTTTCACGGATTCTGAAAAACTTTTATATTGCAGCCTAAATTGCTCGAGGCTGCCCTTGGCACGCGTCAATGGTTACTTTTTAATTAAAAGTTTCGCTTTTAAAGCGACCTTTTGTGCGCGCGCGTTGCGTATCGGACACGGTACCGTAAATTTGGCGACGTGCCCGAAACGCGTTTCAACACTCAAAACATAAGCCATTAATGATTATTTATCTCTCTCTCTCTCTCTCTCTTTCTAATCAGAGAACTTCGTACAACCAACTTTAAGGTACTTCGTACAACTCAATATCTGCGTTTATTGTGAAAAAACATTCTTTTTTTACGAGTTATCGTATAAAAGAGAAACTGTCCTCTCGGTTATGCATTGAAAAACGCTGGATATTAATTAATTTATCGGACGTTGTTCTCACTGTGTGATTTCTCCGCGGAGATCCGCGTTTTTCACCGCGGGTCGTTTCTCATAGACAGCTTTTCCCTCGGGCGGGCAGCGGTAGCGAGAGCTCGCTATTAAACCCGTGGGATAAGACCTGGCACTTCACTTGGTGCGTTCGTTCTAATTAAATTATTCCGAAACGCGTAACCCGCTGTGTGGCACTTCAGCAGACGTTTATAAGCTTCTGTGCGTCTACACTTACGTGAAGACGCGAACACAGAGACGCGCAGGTTTGTGTGTGTGTGTGTGTATCTCTTTCTCTCTGTGCGTTGCGGCGAGAGCACAGCTTGCAAAAGAGGAAAATTGTGTCCTCTCGGAATTCCGGATGATCGAGTCGAGTCTGTCACACTCGTCGTTTATATGATAATATACCGAATAATTAGCTGTCACTCCCCTCTGTATTATTATAATATATACATGTACATATATGATAATATACTGATTAATCAGTCTGTTACTCTCATGTATTATTAGCTCGGACAGGTAATGTCGATTATTTGGATACAAGCCGTCAAAATGACGAATATTTCAGAAATGCTATCTATTAGTTAGAAATTTTCTGAGTAGTTATTTATTTTAACAAGAGAAAAGGTAAACGCGAAATATTAAACATTCTTGTGACTGAAAGCTTTTTGTGTTAATTAATTGTTTAATTGTTAAAGAAATTAAAATTGCCAACGAACAAAACATTTTCTTCAAACGTCCGTCAAATTCACGGATGTGGTAAAACTATAGGTGTACGTTCAATTCGGATTTTTTGTTCTAGTGTTAATGTATTTTGTTTATAAAAATAATATTTTATATAATTGAGAATTTTTAAACAATAAGTTTTCATCGCGCGTCCAGAGAGATGGAAAATAAATTTCACTTCCTTCCTTCGAACATCTCATTCGCCGTCGAAGTCGACGGCACGTGAAGGAGGGCATTTTGCGTTTTCAATGCGGGAGCGAGATTTTCCGATTCAAAAAGCAATCAGCCAAGACCAAAGGCAAGGCGGGCGTTGCCGAGTACGTGACGCGATTTTCCTCTCTGTGCCGAGAGAGTTTGAAGATGATTTTTCCATCGCGTCTCTCTCTCCCCGGGAGGAAAGAGAGACCCGTCTCGTACTTTGACAGAGACGAAGCTCGAGATATGACGGATCGTGCGGAGAAAGAAAAAAAAAACGGCGGAGAGAGGAACACACGTTGAGGCGCGTGGCAGACGACAAATCGTCGCGTAGATGCGAAACGATATACGCGCGTCGGTATTACCGCTAGGCGAAGTTCTTCTCTTGTTTCATTTTCTCTTTCTCTCTGTCTCTTCTTTACCCCGCAGTTGTGTCCAATCACCGTACATAAACTCTCCGGCACTTCGACAAATAAGACGGCGAACGAACGAGCCGATATTTATCACGGAACGCCCATTACCGGCGAGCGAGAATACGCGGAGCGATTTTACCGCCGATTCGTTTCGATTCGCGTCGAAACGAGTTCACGGGATAACGCAATAAATTAGTATCTATGTTTATCTACACATTGGCGCGCGAACGACGTTCGCTCTCTCTCGCGCTGAATCTCACCTAATCTGAAAATAATCTGAAAAGTGAACACGATGATGGTGAATGACGAATTCCGTTTGCAAGAGAGACTCTCGCGGAGCAAATGTTGAAAAAGAAAAAAATAAATAGCACACGGTTTTTTTTCAACTGTAATTAAAAAGCGCGATTTTAATTTAAGTCAAGGCCGGCGCATGAAACTGAAAATTAACGTTGCAACATTTACGGCGGCGTCGCGTATATTCGCGCAAATTTGTCATGCGACAAGCTCGCGACGGGTTTTTGTTTTTTTTTTGTTTTTTTTGCGAGGGAAAGTTATCGTTGACTGCGACAACACGTGTTCTTTGTCCACCGTGTGGAGAGAAAATGTAACGCGGAGAAAACAATTAATTGTTATGCACGCACATGCAACATGTGCGTTCGTGTCGCGCACAACCGCTACACAATTACGTGTAACGACCTCGCTGAAAATTAGAGATCGCCTTGAGCGATTGTAATACCGAGGTATCAGAAATAATGTCGTGATTTTGCGCAATTTTTTGTGAATGTCACTTGAAGAAACGAAGAAAAAGAATTTTTTCTTTTGCTCGCAAAAAAGAAACGAGCTCGCGTTAATTAAAATTACTGTTTTACGCTGGAAAGAGTACAAAAAGAAACATCTCTCTCTCTCTCTCGGTAGAGATTATTTTCATCTCTCACGGCGTGTGTGCATATAGATATACATATATATAGATATATGTATATACACAGAGATGATTATACTTGTGACAGCGCACTCGTCTCCCCATAATTCTGCCCCTGCAACCCTTTGGTTCGGTCCCGGTGGCGCTATTACGCGCTACGAAGCAAGAGGAAAGAAAAAAGAAAAGCTCTCCGATAGAAAGTTCGCGCTCCACTCACACACACGGGGAAACTCGCTCGTGAACGACAAAGCAGACGGTTTTTCGTGATCTCTTTACGACCCTTTGAGTCGGGCTGTCTCCTCTGCAATCGGGAATTTTTTGACATTTGCGCTCTTCCGCGCGCTTGCTGAATTTTTTATACGCTGCGTTTCTTTTTTTCTCTCTTTTTTTTTATACACTACATATCTTTCTTTTTAGAACCAAAGAATTTTTCTTGTTAACGTAAAAATTTCTATTTTTTTTTTTTTTTACGAAGTAAATTTTGTTTACTTTTTCTCACTCCTCATATTTTTCGTTACTTGTCGAGGCACGAAATGCACGGTTCAAGTCGCGATGACTGCATGAGATCACTGCTATCTCGTCTAAACTCACCTTAGACTTTGAACGCCGCACATAATCCCCCGAATTTATTCTCCCGTAAAGTCCGCGCAAAACCGTATATGATATATATATATATATATATATATATATATATATATATATATATATGTAGTCTTCTACCCTTCTTAGTTCACCCGTTTACGGAAGAAGTATATTTTTCTCCGTACCGGCGAAAATTCCCGAAAAGAAACTTGAGAGACGAGAAAAAGTTTGCGCGAATTTTTTCCGACACCTGAGTCTCGTACTTCTATAAGGGACGTTCGCATTATACCTCGACGGAGGAAAGGTGGGAGGGTGGAGGTGGCGCGAGAGAATAGAGAAGCCTACGAGGATTTATTTTCAATCTGACAATATATAAGTATTGTATTGTGGAGAAGAGAGAGAGAAAAATATACGCGACACACGTCTGAAAAGAATCTTTTTTCTCGCCGTCAACGATAATTTCTGGCGAAAGTCTTTCGCGTGTATGCGAAGACCCCCCCGAGCACCATTCACGTCCCGGCATTGATCCGTCCCGGGCACTTCTTCGGGTCGGGAGAAGAGTACATAGATATTCTTAAGTCGCGAGAGGAGATCGCGCTGCGCGGGGCTGGATTAGAAGGGCGGGTTGTAAAAGGGGATCGTCTCGCAAGAAGCACGCCGCCGCGCCGGGGCGGAAGAGATTTGTGGCGAGGGCATGGATTTTACTGGCGCGAGAGCAAGCATCGCGAACTACCCCTCTCCCCCTTCCCGTTTTCCTTCCCTTTCTCTTTTGCCACGGTTCCTCACGGTTGCCGTGAGAGAAAAAAGTTATCACGCCGGGAGAGACCCGGAAGACAAACGATCATTCGCCAAAGAGCCTCGCGCCAAATTGCAAAAAGCAAAAGCTGTGAGAAGCCTCGCCGATCGAGAAGGTCAAGTCGGAGAGCTCGCGATATCTCTCGATCGAATCGAACAAATCGTCCGTTCTTTCAGATGAGCGAAATGCGTGCTGTGTTTTGGAGAATATTAAATATTTCTTTTATTTTTTTTAACTTTTGATATTTTATAATTTTGTGTGTTTCTATAAAAAAAAAAAAAAAAAATGTGAGTAATAAATTTTAAGTTCTCGAGACAAAACACCATGTCTCGATATCTAGCGTTAAAATTACGTCGAATCAGGTGGTTGTTTCCGGAAGGTTGAGCAAATCGATCAAGCGCGAAAGGCATTTACGATTTCCAGTGTCCGAACACGAAAGAAACTCTCTCTCTCTCTCTTCTTCTCTCGACGCGTCGCCGGAAGAAAAAGCTTTTATTACCACCCCATTCACTCCGTTTGGAGGAGGAAAGAGAGGACGAAACGTGCGGCAATATATACAGAATGGAACGGTATAAAACTCTCAACCTGTGCACGGTAAAGTGCTGGTGTCGCTTCACTTCGACTATTTTGCAACTTTATTCTTTTCCGAAAAGAAAAAAGTTTCTTTCGCGCGATTCATAATGGCGGACGATTGCTCGTCCACTTGTTGGTCGATCGAATTTATTTGTCGACGTTTAAATAAATTGCGGAATAATACTCGCGTCTGATAGCATATCGTAATGGAGTATCGATTTGTATAGTCATAGGTATATTGGCCTTTGACATATATCGACATTACTGTCTTTTTGACCCTCGCCCGTGACGTTCGTTAATACACTTCCTCTTTCCTCCTTCTCTCGTTCTTTCTCTCTTTCTCTCGGAGGACAGTGAGGACGGCGACGGTTGGGATGACAGGACGGTCCAGACGGCCGTAACAGATGCTCGCGACGGTGTCGGTTCATCACCGACGACCGGTCCGGATGGGCCGCCGCTATGGTGTCCCTGACGGCGACGGGGCCGGGGCACATCGAGCATCCTCTAGAATGAAACGACGGCGCCTCGCTGCCGTGCACGCGCTTGCGCGTCTCCGACGCACCCAGCCGCCTCTCCTCCTTGCTCCCTTTCACGATACGATACGCGACGGGGGACCCTCATGGATACCCCTCGTCTCTCGTGGCCGGCAGTCGCTGGCGTTTACTCGAAACGCGTTTACCGGTGACGTCGCGACGCCGCTCGCAGTGCGTCGCCGACGGGCGTCCCGGCGCGTCCTCGTCGCCGTGTGTTCCTCGTCCTTGTGTGTTTCAAGTCGCGTTCGATAGTGCGTGTCGGGCCGAGTGCGTTAAAGGGGAAAAACAAAACAAAACAAAAAAAAAAACGAGAAAGACGAGAAAAATCGAGAGAGAAAGAGCAATTCCTCGATTTCCGGTGGAACTCGGGAGGATCTGTGACGTTGTAGCGCGATTTAGGTTCGAACAACAAAGTCCTAATCCTCGATGCATTATATATATATATTTCCTTTTAGAGACAATGACTTGCCGGTCTCGACGATATCGATATTAGTTTCAGATATTCGAACGGTCGGTCATTTTTGTGAAATATCGGTTGCGTATTATTGAATATTTTACACGCTGTGTAAATATATATTAGATATTAAAATAAAATTTTCCACATCGAAAAGATGTGCCACGGAATCGTAGACTGATATATAAAATTTATATTTTGCGCGTAACAAAGCAATGTGTTGCAAAACGACGAAAGGGATAAAAAAAAAACCAAAAAAAAAAAAAACGAGACAGACGGATTTAGTTTTATTCCTTCTTGTTATTGCGTTCTGTGTTGGACGAAAAATATTTTTCTCTCCGAGTTCATAAGGGAATTGGGAATGTTCATTTTTGATGCAAACCACGATGTTATATTTATCACGGAACGTATATATTTCTCGGAAGAATTTTAAATCTTAATTTCAATTATACCTCCGCGTGTTTAAAATTTATATTTCCGCTTCTTACGCTTTAATTTCTAATCATGTATCAAGTGTTATTATTATTATTATTATTATTAGTTGCCTAGGAAAATATGTGATTAGATCGAATCTTTTTATCGGACGATATCGTATCGCGATACGATATTGTATTTAGAAATATAGAGCTGAAAAAAAAATGATTCTAAGTCACGGCTCAGAAATGTCTCAACTTCTTAAGAGACTTCATACACCTAGTACGGTTTATTGTACGCTGCTAGAATGACTACCGCGTCTATTTTTTTTATACATATATATATATATATAATAAAAAAAGAGAGAAAATGCCACGTCACTAAAGTAACTCGAACGGCATTCAACTTTGAAAAGTGCGGCATTATTGATTGCGGTGATTTTCACGGCGACGCGACGGGGGGGAAATTGCTACTGTCGTTTTCGCGAACATTACGTGGCAGAGATCGTTCGTTCTCCGTCGCCACGGAGAAGCGAGTTCATCTTACTTTCGCTGTTACGTCGGCTTCCCGATTGTGCATTCGTTCCGTTATTATACCCGTTTTTTTTTCCTTTTCTTTTGTCTAAGGAAAAAACAACGACAGATTAATTGCCGCGCGCATAACAATGTAAGATTTGTGCGCGCACACGGAGAATTGAATTTTTATTGCGGAAATTTTTTTTTTTTTTTTTTTTTTTTTTTTTTATTCTCGCAAATATCGCATTTAATCGTTTCAAGTTACTGACCCGCGCACGGAAAATTCTCTTGCGAGAGGCTTTGTGCTTTATTGCTGATACGAACATTACGAACCGTATGCGTCATGATTTGAGTTTGGTATAAACGATAAAACCCCCCAAGTGGGAAAACCGATATATTTTACGACCATTCACGATTGTATTGTTCTTTTTAACACTCTTCATTTCGCTCTTTTATGCTGATTTTGTTGAACAATTTTTCAATAGCACATTTATTAAAAAAAAAAAAAAACTGCGAATTTAACATTTATTTTACATGTAACGCTTAAACTAATTTTAATATAAATTTTGCGACAACTTTCATAACAAATAGAGAACTTCCTGTACATGTGTATATCTTTGATTTTTTGAAAATAAACACATGAGCCGTGTTCTT
Organism: Pseudomyrmex gracilis; assembly: GCF_002006095.1. Classification (NCBI taxonomy): domain Eukaryota; kingdom Metazoa; phylum Arthropoda; class Insecta; order Hymenoptera; family Formicidae; genus Pseudomyrmex; species Pseudomyrmex gracilis. The sequence goes on from NW_018020664.1 coordinate 371,527, forward strand.
CTCATTCGCAAAAAAAAAAAGAAACACATGTTTAGATGATAAATTTGATTTATTTGCGCTACTCAATAATGATTCTTGGAAGACGTATATTTTATCGTAAAACACACAGCTTTATCTCTTGGGCCCACCATGAGGGGCAGCTGGCCGGATGATCGGAATGCAATAATTCATCGATGCTATGAGTAATCGATTTTTATTGTTGTTTTCCTTAACGTCTTTGTGTTGTGTGGAAGAAAAAAAAAGATTCGATCTCTTCTTCGCTTAATTTCACAAAACTCTGGCAACAAATTTGACATTTGAGCACGATCTTTAATTTTTGTTTTTGTATTGAAAAAACTCTGTACATATTACATAAAATCGCAAAAGCGCGACAAACGTATGTTAAAAACCGTTGCGATGCAAAAAAAAAAACTTGCGGAGGCATATCTTCTCAATTATTTTGGAGCGGAATAACTTTTGCAGAACTCTAGATTGAATAAATTTCGTCCTACACATGTGTGACGGGGCTCGAAAATTAATTTGCCCATCGATCGTCATTAAGTCTCGTCGCGGGCTGCTGACGTCGATGCTGCGCATCGTGTCGGACTCGCGAAAACGAGAGTCGTAACTCTCTCGATCAAGCAGCGCGCGAGCGAAACCATCAATCACCATTACAATTCATTTTTTTTTGTTTCCCATCGGTGAAAGCCGGAATTAATAACAGGAGATGAATTACAATATTCGCGCGCACATCACAATTGTACGCAAAAATCAATTGTCGCAAGAGAAAATTTATTTTTATCACGCTTACTCTTTTGACATGTATATGTGTGACTAACATTATCCACAAAAATATATATACATTTTGACGAGATTTAAAATTTATGTTCTTTCTCAGTCGCATAGAACAATTTAAGATTTACATTATATCAAACATACATTCAACAAATAATTTCAACAAATTGTTTGTCACATACCTATATGTGGGGTTTACTCCGTTTCATTCGCTCATTCTCGAAGTAGCCGAAGATCGAATTTTATTCCATTATTTATCGCGACTTCGCGCGCGTCGAAATAGGATCTCGATAGCAAACCGATTCAATTTTTGCGGACCTTTGCAAACACGAGAGAAGTTCGCAACATGGTTTTCTTATCGCGCACAAAACTGCCTCCCTCTCCGTACGTAACAGAAAGTCCGCAAACAAAAAGTTTCGAGTTTTTGCTATAAATTCCGTAAAAGTCGAAGAAAGGGGAACAAACAGCGACGAGATTAAATTTCCCCCGAGCCTGTGATAATATTTAAGCAACCGTTTCTGTGTTAACACGTTCCACTTAAAAGTCCATACCGAATCAAATCACGGACAAATATTGTACCTACTGTACTTGTACAGTTAATCAAGACATTTTCAACCGGATCTCTCTCACGCGGAGAAGCCGTATACAATGTTTTCTTTCAATTAAAACTTCGAACGAAGAGGGAATTTGCTTTGCACGTGAAAATTTGATGGAGGAATTACGCGCGTAACACAGCATAAGCGTCGCGCGAAAAACATCAAAGAAATCTCGTGGAAATAACAGGCGCGTGTTGTTTGCGACAAATAAAAATAGTAGGTATATGGTATTCTTTTAAAAAGGCGAGATGTCGCGTCTCGTTTACGTGACGTTTCTCATCGTCGAGAGGAACAATGACGATACGAAAAAAAGTCACGTTCACGAGTCAGCGCCGAAATCATAAGAGCCGGAAAGCTCTTTACGGACGGAAGAAGGTCCGTTGCTGCGACGGTTGTTCGCAGACACATAAAAAGAGAGATCTTCCTCTCTCTCTCTCTCTTGCGGACGGAAAGCGAGAAAGGTGTGTTATTACATGATATCGCGTCGGTGTACGAGAAAAAAAAAAAAAAAGGTCTCAAACGATATTGGCCGGTCCCCGAGAAATGAAAGAAAACACGACGGAAGTCGCCAGCCGGTCCGCGCAAACACGATATCTCTCGTCCACGAGGTTTCATCCTCTCGACATTTAACTTTGTACATCCATTTTCTACCGTCCTACTGCAGCTCGATTCGTTCGGCGCGCCGTTGTCGCTTCGCGAAAATCTTAGAGAGAAAATCGCGTGCGATAAACACACTTTTGTATTTTTTTTCTTTCTTACCGGAGTTACGTTTTGTTATCCCAACAACGTTCTCGTTCCGTAAGAGAGCATCGACCGATTACTAGACGATGAATTCGGCCTGAACCGATTTGCAACCGATATTTCACGCCTCGTTCGTTTGGCGTCTTTTATTACCGATTCTATCGGTAAATCTTAAATTAGACTGGCCGAATGACCGAGAAAAGTTTTTCTCCCGAAGGAATCTTAGAAAAAAAAGGAAAAAAAGAAACCGAACCGCGTGGCGCATCGTTGCGTCCGTGAAATGCCGGTAACCGTTCGATCGTCGTGGGAACTCTGATCGTCGTCGGATTCTTGCGCCAGAATGTTGCCGCCGATCATCGGTAACATCAACAGCAACGACATACTGACGTTGTACACGAATCCCGGCAACGGTAACGGAAGGAATGTGGCGACGCGCACGGTCAACAGAGGTCGCTATGCAGAAATCGGCGTTAAAAGGTAAAAAAAAAAAAAAAAAAGTCTTGATGGAAGAAAAAACAGCAAAAAAAAACAAAACGTTCAGCGAAGCGAATTGATCGAACGATCAAAAAGAGTGACGCGCACCTCCGTGCGTTCCCATGTGGTGGCGTCAACTCTCAAGGTGAATCGCAATAAATCGGCGCGGTAGATCTACCGCGCGCAATCTATGATCGATTCGAGAGGAAGAAGAGTTATACGAAGAAGAGAAGGAAAGATCGATTCGCGACGATTTCGCGTGTCCGCGGGGAAATCGATTTTAATCAACGGTTAATATGAAATATGATAGCAAAGTGGTCGAGCGCGAAAGGAAACCCTTCGGCTGATTCTTATGTAAGCCGCTTAAAGCCATAATCCGCTTATCCTCCCACGAACGGGTTGCGGAAGAGTCTCTCGTTACTTCTGTTTTCTTTGACGAAAGTTTGGCCTTCCCAAAAAGATGCGCTCGAAAACTCCGGTCGAAAATCTCTTCGCAAATTAAGATCGGATTAATTTAATACTTCGTAAGAGAGAGATTTTATTTTGTTCTCTCTCTCTCTCTCTCTCTTTGTGTTTTAAAAGAACGCGTCGATATATACTCTTCGGTGTGACGTAATAGTTACGCCGATGAAGTGCACCGGCGGCGCCTTAATTCGCCGCCTAATTTCCGGCGATCGTGTCTCTCTTCCGCACTTAATCAAATAGATTTCCGTGGGGATTCCTATTGTGACTCACTCGAGATATACTCTTCTTTTTTCGTCCTCGCATTTCTCGTGAAAACGCGCGGTCTTCTTCCCCGCGGTTATATAAACAAAAGGAGGATTTGCTCACTTTTCATCATCACCGCAAGATTAAACGATCTCTACGGATCTCTGCGCGCGTCGTAACGTTAGCTCGAGAGTGGCGTGTCGTGTTTATCGTATTACCGCTTTCCTCAGCAATTCACGTAGCAAGTGTCGTTCATTCGACAGGTGTATTATTTGTCTTTTTTTTTTTTTTTTACTAAAATTCCACGTATTACTCGCGTCGATTTTTTAGAAAAATTCTAGCGGCGCCATTTTTTATATATTCCATGGAATCAGAGAAAATGGAAAATTCGGATTCGTCTCCCCGCCGAGAACACCGAAGAATAATAATATCAATGCAGATTTCGCGCGCGCGCATCTTCGACGAGGTCCTTTGCAAAAATTCCTCGCGAATCGACCACAGAGGAACCCATTTTCACCCTGGAAATCGAGTCTGACTCTGTGAAATCCTTCGGGAGAAAGAGGAGAGTCTCGCTCGAGTTTTTCTTTTTCTGTTTTTTTTTTTTTTTTTATGTACGTGTGTTTCCCTTGCGCGTCGATTCGAGAGTTCTTTCGAATCCACGGGGACGTGTATACACAAGTTCTGATACGATACTGTTTCCTTAAACCGATCAGCCACTTGTTACATTATGTCTGACGTCCTTTTGTCTCTTACGTCTCTTTGTATCTTACGTCGTAAAACTAAACGCGCGAAGCGAAATTAAATTTCGGTTTTAAATTCGTTTAAAACTCGCCGCGGTCAAATTCAATGTGCGAGAGGAAAGTAACCGGCGGTCCGCAATGCTTAGCGAGCGAAGAGTGTCGCGTATTACGACTCGGGTAACTCAAGCTCCGTATAGCTCACGAGCTATACGGTGGGTCTCTCCCAGGCTGAAATCCGAGGAGGCACTCTTCGGATTCGGTTTCGGTCTACGCGAAGAAACCGGATAGGCCGATGCGCGGAAGTCACTCCGAAACACCGACTTTTGCTCCCTTTCGCAAGCTCTCTTTCGTCTCTCTCGCGCTTCTTTCTTCCTGTTTTTCACGCGCGTGCATGTTTTCTGACTTTCGCTTTTTCTCTCTCTCTCTCTCTCTCTCTCTCTCTCTCTATCTCTATTTTTTTCTCGTGACAACGCGTTCCATCTCGCAACTCCATTGTTAAGAGATATTAAGCATTTATAATAGAGTTCTTACGCGGTTTCGTTTGATAATCGAGTGATTATCTCGTAGCTTGTCTGTTATTTACGACGCAACACCTTGCATAATACGATATACGGTAATGCGGAAAATATGTAATAATATTAATTAACGTGTAATGTTAACGTGCGCAACACATTGCATCAATTTTATAAATAAATAATCAGAGGCAAAACACACAAGGGATATATCGCCGACGGGGGTGTCTCGACGATGCATCGTCGTCGGGATTAAAGTACGTCGGAGAAAATGTGCGCGAAAGAAAAAAAAAAAGAAATTAGATCCGCCGGAGGAATATAGCTTATATTTCCGCTAGAGAGAGCGGTACACTGATGTCATTATCCTTTCTCCTTCGCCGACGAGGAGCAGAGAATTTAATGGCGCGAGCGTCGGAATAACTTGGGCACGTGATCGATCGACAATGAGGTTCGCTCTGTCGCGAGCGTCGTTTCTCTTTGTCGCTCTCGATTTATCAGCAATGCCACCCCCGGGTTAAGGTCAATCTCTTCCGGATAGAAAACAGACCGGGACCATTATCGTCGCAAACGTCACGATATCAACGTCCGCGTTTTTCCGTGGACTCAGCAGCCCTAATCGTTTTGCTAAGTCTCTTTCCTCGTCCTTTCTTTTGGCGCGCGAGCGAACAAATTCTCGATGAAAAACTGCACAAATTACTTTCCGTAGGAGATTCACGATGCAGGTATCAAGTAACCTTTTTTTTTTTTTTTTTTCATACAATTTGTTATCTTAATTTTCGCGAAATGAAAATTTTGCGACCGTCACGAAGTAACTCTAGTTTATAAACGTCTAATTTTATTTTTCTTGCTTTCTATTTCGTTTCTCTAATAAGTTTCGACGTCATCATTTCTCTCTATCTTTGTTATCCTCTCGCCCAACCGAGATGTTATTATACATCCTTACGGCGAATTTATCGGTTGTGTCACAAAACTGACAACGTGATGTATGCGATTACTTCGAAAACTCGGCCGGAAAACTCGTGGGGAGGAGGAGGGAGGGCGAAGAACGCGCGCAACACGCGTGAAGTAATTTTCTCTCCCCGAAGAAAAGATACTCGCACACACGTACGATGTCGCCGCGTAAAACATAACCGAGTTATTGGGCGGCACACGGCGTGGTTAATCAAGAGAGAGATTAAATCGAACACATACATCGGGGGGAAGGGGGGTATATTCTCGTCCTTCTCTCTTTCTCTCTCTCTCTCTCTCTCTCCCTCATTGGACAATACCGGATATTGGCGGAAGCCGCCCTTCTGCTCGACGAGTTAATTAAGTTCGCGCTTATCGGAACCACCAATGCTGCAGAGTCTGCAAGGTGTTCGTGTAATCCGCGTGAGACATTTGACCGTGTCTGCAGATAACCGTGTTGTCGGACGAAATGATCAATTAAATACTTGTTCTTTTTTGTTTTTAAATAAGAAATTGTGCAAAATAAAAGATCTTAAAATTATCTCTTGCGCGCGTGCGTAAGGGCGCGTGAGAGATTATTGTTGCTGAACAAATAGAAAATTATATTCGATTCCGTTGTCGCCGTGCGAGCATATCTTTAACGGGTGACTCAGCTCGGTAGCGAACTAGAAATACTTTTCTCATAATGCGTGATTCTCATTTCGGAGTAAGAGCAGTCCGACGCAGATTGCGAGAAACACTTGAGAGAGTTCCTCGAACTTTTGTTATATGCGAGATGACTCTCTCTCTCTCTTTCTCTTAATAGTTTCGATTAATAAAAACTCAATATAATGAAATGTTTGCGCAAAAAGACAATCTCTAATTTTTTTTTATTCAGTTCAAAAGAGTTTATATAGATGAGAAATGGAGAAAAGGAGAACAAGAGGAGAAAACGGTCAGAAGAGAGAAACGTGACGCTGGCAAACCGTATTTTTCCGGTCGGTGATCATCATAATCAACAACTTTTCCAATCGCGCCTTTCGCTCGCGGGGTCTCGTGACCAAACGCCGTTACAAGAAAACCACCAGTAACCTGCTTTCCGACGCTTTTCTGTACGACGTTCAATTATATCGTCGTGTCAAAAAAAAAAAAACAAGAAAGAAAGAAAAAACATTTTTCAATTCAACAAACACGCAACTTTGCATGAGTATGTTCTATAAACATTAATAATTGCCCCAAAGTCCGTTCCAAAGGGAATGATATAAAAGACGCTGGAGGAACGCGGCTCTCGTGCAAAACCAGATGCGAAGATGAAATTGGACGAATTCGGTGTGGCGACATCGTAAATTTTCTTCTCTAACATTGGCGGCGCTCCAATTGTAACAAGGCGACCCGACGTCTGGAATCGCGAGCGCGAATACCCGCGTTTTGAATACGAAACCAGATTACGGATTCCTATATTTGAATAGACAACCTCCCGGTTCTTGCGCGTCCGCGCCGACTTGTTTCACAATCAGCCGCTCCTCCGTATTCTCGTTTCTCATAACGTCGGGTTTTTTCGCGGATTCTTGTTTACGAAAATATCGAAAGAAAAAACAAAAAAGAAATGCCGAGACGTTCCCTTTCGTTGCCCTTTGATCACGCGGCCGCGGTAGAACCTCCGGCGACCCTCCGACATCGTTGAATCTTTATTTTTTTTATTTTTTTTTTGTCCTTGCTTTCTTTCATCAACGCCTTAACGTCGCGATGATATTGCGCGTCTGCAAACTCCACGCGCTTAATTGCTCAAATATTGCGAATTCCTAGAAGAGAGATGAAAATATCGAGACTTTTGCTTTTCCGCGATTTTTTCTGGATATGAATTTAAAACAAGCAGCGAAAAAATCCCTCTCAAACAAAACCGGAAAATAAAATATTTGGTTCAAACGCCAATGTTTGCGGAAGCATCAAATTTTGTGTATTTTTGTAATTTTCAGAACGCAAAAAGTGAACGAAAACTCTTTACACTTCAAACTTTCTTTTATACTTTTTTTTTCTTAATGTTCCGTTCATCGCTAAGTAAGTTGAGTGATTATCACCTAATTAGAAGAATGTACGTATTACGAGGCATCGGAGTGCATCGTGTGTTAAACGCTCTCTATAATTGCGCACCGTGCTAATTTGCCGTTAAATTCCCAACGTCTTCCGCTTTCCGAGCGAAGGAGACGCGCGAAAGAAAGTGCGCGACGGGGGGGTCTCTCGCGCGAGTTTCTTTACGCCCTTGTTCTTCTTCTGCGCCAAAGGGTAGGACCCTTTTTTTTGTGCATCCGAATGCATCCCGCACGGCTCGTTAATAGGTAAAAATGTCGCCGACGCTCGTCGGCAGGCCACGTGTTGAGAACCCCCCATCGTCATGGCAACCCCCATAGTCCGAGTTCACAGACGACCAACATCACCGCGCTGGTCCAGGAACGTACCCCCAACATAGTCATCCCCTTATAATATGTAATTGCCTACGAGATTCGAATTTGCAATATAATAACGTATCTGTGTATTTATTTCCAAATATTATTTGCATCGCACGATTTTCAATTTTTGTTCCAGGAGAGAGAGCGACAATTGTTTAATAACACCGAGAGAGATACAACTTTCGCCATTTGCACAAATGTATTTCTTTACAATTATTATGTATTTTCTATTGTCTTTGTGTTTACGCAATAAATATAATAACAATATTATTATTACAAATATAATAGATATAATAATATTATTATTATTATATTTTTTAAATTTACATGTTTTAGTCAAGTAAAATTTCGGGAGAACAAGCTCTTGTAAAAGTATTACACGTTGCGCTACGTAGAGAATTTAAACTTCAAAGTTCATGATACAATCTGTACCGTTGGCAGGAAAATCTCATGAATATGACGTAAGACAGACCTCACGAAGGGATATATATATGTAGTACATATATATATATATATATATATATATATATACGTGTATTACTTCTTATGCCATCTATCTCGGCATGTATTATATGCGAACAGATCGATACGTCCCGACACTGCGCTTTTTCCGTACACACTATCGCGTTTTGTTTCATCTCATAAAAATTCACGCAATCGAAACCTCCTCCTCGCGCTAACGTTTTCGCGAAGAAACTTTCTCGAAACTTTGAATCTATATAAAAAGAAAAAGAACAACGAGAGAAGAAACATTTATTTTTTTTTGTTTATATTTATTTCTTTTTGATATCAATTTTCGTTCCGCTCTCTCAATCTTACTTTATTACACTTCCATCCCCGAGAATCGCATTCTTTTTCCTTCCGACCCGCTAAGTCTGACAAACCGTCAAGTATTTCATAATGGAAACTCATTTACAGCGGAGAGGCCTGTCAATTAAGCGCAAATCCATCATGGATTTGACTCTCTCTCTCTCTCTCTCTCGAACACGCCCCTGGGGGACGAGAGTTGGTCAATTCAGTGTACCGTGTACGCACATGTATATACGTACATAGGTACACACATGTTCGGAAAATAATGTAAGTGTCAAACACGGGGGTGAACGTAACAACAATACACATGCCGTGTGCCCCGGCGCTCATACAACGCCGACAATGCCGGCTTCGCGTATCCGTCGACACCCCGGATCTGACATTCAGATCTGACATTCAGCCGTTTCTCTCTCGAGCAAAGTTCGAGTCGGGCGAATAATACCCGGAGCGAAGTTGGCCGGAAACAAACGCCGTGTTGTATAACGCGCGGAGCAGTTACTCACCGCTTCCGTAACTTTGTCGTTTCCCGGACTTTAAGACAACACGAGAGAGAGAGAGAGAGAAAGAGAGAGAGAGTCCTTTTAAACGTGAACGTGACACGGGGCCTACGGGAATGTGCTCGAGATATGCTCGAGATGTGCTCGAGATATGCTCGAAAACTTTGCCACGTTGACTTGTCATTATTCTCTTTCTTTTCTCGTTTTGTACGAGAAGAGTCGAGAAGAGAAGAGCGCGTCGATTTCTGATATTGAATACACGACGGATTGTAATTATTTTTTTTCCTCTGACGTTCGTGTTGCAGAAGTGATGTCTTCCTGGAACCGTATCTGCAGCAGCACGGAACCGTTCAGGTGGTCAGCTCGCCGAGCACTCCGCCGCCGAATCCGCTGCAGCATCGGCAACTTACGCAGCTACATCATGTACAGGTGAGTCGCAGAGAGAAAGAAAGCGAGGAAATAAATATATATCGTGTATTTCGTAGAATTTAAAGAAGAACGCGCGTGTGAATTGCTTTTTTGAGACGAGTTTTTTTGTTCTTTTAGATGGAGTTTCTCCGGATATAATAATTAATTAATTAATTAATTTTTCCTCTAATTTTCTTGTCAAGGTCACGTCAATAGTAAATAAAAAAAATTCCTTCCTACACGTCGCGATCGTTTGGGCGCGTAATCGCGAATTTTCGACAATTTGCTTTTATTACGAGCTCGGAAATCTCCGAGTCTCTTTTAAGCCGTGGGGCGTAAATCCCCCCGGGCTCTGTCGCACAATGCGCCCTTAATACCACATTATATCCCGACGTGCCCCGCGTCGCCCAGTTATCTCCATTCGCAGCCGATGCGAATAAACGTTGCGTCCGGTCGCGCAATGTATTTATCGTTTTTCCCTCTCGCTCTCTCCACCCACACCCTCCTATTCCCGACGACGTCGCGCTTTTACGCGATGCAGAAAAGCCCCATTGAAAAAAACGATAATCACAGTATTTTCGAACAATCTCGGGAAAGACAGAGGAACGCGAGCTCCCGCTTTTGTAAGAAAGATTATACGTACTTGAAAAATACGGTTTTNTNTTTNTTNNTTTTTTTTTTTTTTTTTTTTTTTTTTTATTCTTGACAGTTTGATCGATGTTGATCGAGAGCGCGGACTGGGCTTTTAATTCTAAGTAACTTAGTTTTTTTATTTTTTATTTTAACGGCATTTTCCCGAAATCGAGCAAGTGAAAGAGAAAAATTGACGACGAACGAAACGGACGAAGAGGAGCGGAAAAAGGTTTGCAAGAGGGGAAGTGCATTGACGAAAGGGTTTGAATGTAATTTAATTTGAAATGCAGACTGACACACGGTTTCGAGGTAACGGGATTAAACGCGGACGTGCGTCGCGTGTTGAATACCCTCTTCGAGAAAGAGGATGATGAGAGGGAAGGGGAAGAGAGAAAGAGCTAATTGCAAAACCTTTAATTATTCGTTAGAAAAAGTTGCGGTGAAAACGTCGTTCTCGTTCCCGACGCTTCGTGCGAAGTACGAAAAAAAAAAAATTTCTTGCATAAGACGTCGTATATTACATTCGCAATTTTAATTCTTGCGCATCTGCTTTTGATATGACATCAAATTTTGTTGTCTTTGTTTCTCTCGCCTCTCTCATAATTTTCTAAAAACAGAAGAAGCTCGCCGAGAGGGAGCGACGAAAATTTAATACAGTTTTCCAACCGTGAATGTAAAGTGAGCATTATTACGCGCTTAATTAAACTTCATATTGGTCATGTTACCGCGGAACAGTTTACCGCGTGTGCATGTAAATTTCATAATTGGACAATTCGGCGTAATTCGTGAATAATCATTTGTGTACACACAGCCCGCGTTGTGGGTGGATCTTTTGTTTGTTGTTATTACACACATGTGTGTGGTACGGCACATAAAGTTATACATATTGAATAATATTTTGCTTCTATTTGAAAATAATAATAACGCCCACAAAATGTAACACGCGGTGATTACACCCGACAGAGATTTGAATCTATCTGAAAGGATAGCTCGTACGCATTTTGTAGCTGTATAATCTCTTTTATTATGCTTCAAAACTTCAAACATTTCTATATCACACAGTAAAATAAATAAAAACACAAATAAAATAAATAGTTTTTTTCTGTTTCTCATGTTTGTCAGAGCGAAGAATCACTGTCGTCGGAAGGTTCGGCCACTTCGGCAGGATCTTCGGAATCCACGGAAGATTCTGGCAGCGAAGTGGCGTGCGACATCACCCTCATCGAAAGGCTCATACGCTCGCATCCGATCTGGTTTCTGCCGGGCATTCAGAGAGCCGGAGCTTTTCATCTGTTGCAAGGCAAGGAGGAAGGGGTGAGTGCACGTTTTTTGCTCGGCGAAGCTAAAACTCGGAGTAAAATCGAAATTTCACCTAGAAGAGACATAAAAAACAAATACGAGAAATACGCGATTTTTTTTCTACCCGTGCGCGCGCGCATATTTGCCGCAGAAATCCGCACCGATGAAAGCGAGTGAGTCGTGACTCTTGGTTTAACACTTCAGCGTACTAATAACGCAAAGAATGACAAAGTACGCCGGCACGGTCACCAGTCACGAGAAACCGTGTCAATGCCTGACGAGATACGCAGTACTTACACGCGAAAAATCAGGCTGAGAGAATTCTACGCGCATCCGGCGTCGTCTTACGTAAATCGCGAGGTCGATGAAGCGCGGAACTCGCTATTACACACGCCTTATCCGTCCTTTATTTCCGTGGGATGTTACCGTGTATATATATACACACACATATATATATATATATACATACATACGTACATATATACAATATTTGGTTTCTTTTGTAAAATAAAAGTTTTATAAAAAGAATTAAAATAAGAAAACATTTGATTCTTACGTTTTTACATGATTTCGTTACAGAATTTCGTGGTGCGGCAATCAAGTCAGAGCGACACAATGGCCCTATCTGTGAGATTACCCGCGGGTAAGGGGCCCTACATCGAGCACTACCTGATCCAGGCCAACAAGGGCAAGCTGAGTCTGGAAACGAGCGAGAACAGGTTCGACAACATCCCCTCGTTGATCGCCCATTACTCGCAGTGTTGGTGAGTATGTTCTATTTCTCTTTGTTTCCGTAAAAGTTCTTTTGTTTGACAATGGTATAATGCAGAATAACGTATAATATATAACTTTGTGTACGACAATATACGTTATACAGAGTACACACTACACAGAGACGTGTAAAATATAATTAATCAAAAACAAGTTTCAAGAAAAAAATTCAAAAAAGAAAATTATAAAAAATCCAAAAACAAAATAGACCTGAAAGCTATGAAAATTCACCGGTGACGGTAGAATTAAATTGATATTTAATATATTTCTCACTGTAAATTTAATTCAATTATAATAACTACTGTAACAATTAATATATTAACTACAGCACATCACCGGTGGATTAAAGCTTTCGGGTCTGTTTTGTTTTTCGAAACTTTTTGATTTTGTTTTTTTGGATTTTTAAATTTTATTTTTGAATATAAAATATAAAATATTATTTTTATATTAACATAATATGCGCATTGACAATAGACTTGAGCGCTAGTGATATAAATCGTGGTTTTTTTCTTTGCGGTTTTGTTTGATGACAAGCAGCGACGAATTGCCGGTGCAATTAACGCTGCCGAGAGCGATGCGGGAAGCGAAGAACAGACAGCAATTGTCATCGTTGGCGTTACTAGGACAAGAATTCTGGCGGTATCCCATGGCGAATCCGAAGCCGCCGGAAAGCAGCAGTAGCAATACTTCTAGTCTCAGCAGTTTTCATGGCGGTGAGTTTGTTTTTTCTTTTTCTGGGAAACAATTTTGAAACAAATCAGCGGCAAATGTACGCGTTTGCGTAAAAACAATTATGAGCAGAGTCATTTCTGTTATGGATAATTGCAGGTAACAACAACCATAATCACAACAATAATAACATGGACACGCCAACTACGGAGAGCATAGTGCTCAACCTGGCTCCGATATCGTCACACAACACACGTAAGATATTATATAAATATTTAAGATTTAAATTTTTTTTATGTGTGAAAAATTAGACTAAATTTTAATAAGATGAGATAATAAAAATTTCTTTTTTTTACAATCTTAGTACAAAATTACTCAAATAAATTGAGAAGTAGCTAAAAAGTGACTCTCAAATCGCTTCTTCGTCTATTTATATTTATCGAATTATCGTTTTCGAGAGAGTTGAGTCAAGTCAAATTTCTTGAAACTCTACCGAGAAAACCATCCATTAGCCGAAGTTATTTCTGTGACACAGACACGTCCTCGCCGACAAACACCGTGAACGCGAATATTTCGACATTCACGTCGTCGTTGCCGCGTCAGCCGCGTCCCACTCCGCCAAACACTCTCAACCTGACAACCTTCAACGAACCTTTGACTGACAGCAAAAGAGATCGAATCTCATCACCGAACGACAAGCTCTCTCATAAACTGATCTCGCCGAACCTCGTGCAGAGCGTGCGGTGTCCCTCGCCGGTAGTTCACAACGTGGAAAACAACGTTCTGAGCCCGATTCAAGACGTAAAGAACTTCGACACTCTGAAGAATGGATTGGACACACCGAGGTCGATAACGGAATTCCCCAAGACCTCAACGAAGTCAACTTCCATGTCGAGTTTCCACGAGAACAACTTGTCGTGCACTACGTCGCCAGTACTGCCGGATATTAGAAACATTATTGCTGAGAATCAGGGAATGGTACAGAGTGTAAAGACACCGCCGCCGCCGCCTCCGAGATGGGCCAAACCCGGTATCAGTCAAAGTCAAAGTAATTTCACAGTAACCACGACAGTGACCTTCAACGTGAACCAGAACAACGACACTTCTCAGGTAAAAAATTGAAAAATCATTTTTATTCTAAATTTTTTTTTGTGATATTACATGCTTAACAATTTTTTCTCTCTGTTGGCCAACAGCAAAATACCCCGTCGGATCCCAACACGTCGCTGTTGAGTCCTCAATCCAACAAATCGCTCACTTCTAACTTTTCCATCAAGTCACCCCTCTCACCTAACACTCCCGTTATTTCTCCCACTTCGAAGATGCTCTCGAAGACATCCTTCATGGTTTCCCAAAATACTCCGTCTAGCACCAGCAAGTCGAAAAGACGTCGCGACCGCGAGAACCGAAAGAACTCCCAGCATTATCAAGAATCGGACATTTTGGACTCGTACTATCGTAGCTCGCCGGCCGACAAGATTTCCGACTACGAGGACATTTGGAACACGACCGATCAGTCGACGCAGTCGACCTGGAACGACAGCAGATTGAAGGACACCAAAATTGTTTGCACTCCGCAGGATCGATTGAAGAGTCCGACCGATCGTCTGCTGAGTTCCAAGGAGCCCGAGAAGAGCCTTCTCAACGAAAGAGTGCCAGCGGGAGAACAGGTGATTCTGAAGAACGACAGGTTCATGAAGAACGACAAGAAGGCCTACAAGGAGATGATGAGTCCGGAGTTCAGTAGCTTCAAGCCAGTTATTCCAGAAATAAAGAGTCCCGATCAAAGTTCACCAGAGGAAACTGGAATGGGCAGAAAACCCGATCTGTTATCCAGAGTTTGTAAGTGTCTTGACGTTTTTTCGGCTTATCTTTTCTTCTTGTTATTATGTAAATATGATTCTTAATGATAGAATCTGTTTGAAATTCTTGTAAAAAAAAAAAAGAACTTTTTCGGAATTTGAGAATTTTATTTCCACATTAGGCAGTGCAAATTCGCTGAACAGTCCGAGCACGGTGACGCCACCGAGGAACAAGCTCGGTCTCGTTCTTGCGAAGTCGGAGAGCAACAGTCCGCAGACTCCCGAGTCCAAACAGAGCAGTCCTTTTTACGCGGAACCGGCCGACGCGATCGCTCAGAACGCCGCTCAGATAATTCCAAGAAGACGACCGATCAGAACCAATCCGGCGTTGAACAAGTACCGACACAGCGAACCGGGCTGGCTGCAAACTCCAACGGGGAACAACTCGAATCAACTGCATCCAATCGACGGCTGGGAGGAACCGCCAGAGGAAACGGAGGACAAGACACCGTTGATTTCGTCGTCGGTCGACAATCTGGCAAAGAGACTCGGTCAGACCAGGGAGATAAAAAAGATTCCTCGAGCGAAACCAGTTCAGCCGCCGAAGATTAGGAACAAAGTGTTCACCGATACTTCGTGGGCGGTGGATTCGAGTTGGGAGTTCATCGGCAACGATACGGAGAGTTGCGAACCGGATTACGACTGTGATGCTGTTTACGATAGCGACAACGTCGCGAGGAAATTTCCAGGTGACGAAGAATGCAACAAGGACGTTGTAGGAAACATCCTGACTGTTCAGAGTATCATTTTGCAGCGGTGAGTTTCTTTGATAGAGAGAGTCACACAATCTCGCGAATGATTTTATTGTAATTTTGCGCGACAGTTTTTTATTTCAAATTTTTTTTATGAAGATAATTATTTTTTTTTTCTTGTCTTCTCTCCGTGATATATAAGATACCCGGAACTGCTGAAGCCACCGGACACGTGCGAGTCACTGTACAGCGATCGGAATTCCTCGTACGACAATGTGGAGAAGCGAAACCTGGAGCGCGAGGACACGCCGGATTCGCGTAGGGATCGTACGTACGATCCATCCGAATGGGAGACCATGTTGGACACGGATGCGGAAAGCGACATCGAGAGGATCAAGCGAAACAAGAGCTTCAAGGAACGACTGGATCCTCTTTTATGTAAGTTTTTTTTTAATATTACAATTTGAATTAAAAAAATTTACTTTTTCTCCTCTCGCTAACTTGAAATATTTTAATAACAATGTTCTTCGGAACACATCTGAGATAAAATTTTTGTGAAAATAATAAGGCTATAAATAGGATGGGTTTTAAATGATAAGGAGAGGTTTTAAATGATAAGCAATTGTGAAGATCGCGCTAATTATGAAGCTGCTCCGCGTTTGCGCGCTGGTTGTTGTTCTTCGAGACTGCTTTAATCATTCTTCGTCGACGTTGTTTGTGCTATGTTTTCGAAATAAAAAAACATACACATTCTTAACGTGTTCTCATCCTATTTAACAAAGTAAAACTTTAACGTAAATAATGAAAACTGTTGTGAACGTGTTTAATAAAATATTCAAATTCATCAGAGTCGTAAATGAACACACGAATGAATTAAAGCAGACGAAGTTATCGTTACGTTATCTACCGATTGTTGTGTGATTAACCGATAGTTGAAGAAAGAGCAGCAGCGACGCCAACGGTTTCGGTATCTTACCATCTTTGGCGGCTACGTTTGTCAGTCGTCAATCGGTCGGTTAACTGATCGCAGTGTCTGAAACACAGTTGGGACATGAAGTGATTTTTGATAGTGCGACTCTCGTAAACAATTATGACCGGCTGCGGCGGCTCCATTGTCACTTCCTGTTCTCGCAAATGTTTCGTTAAACTCGAAAAAATTCATCTTCAACCTTGTCGCGATGTGACCGTATCGATTCCGGATTCTGCGGAATCTGAAAATTATCGTCGAATTTATCGGAGAAAGAATCATTGTCGTTGACTAAAAAACAGACAAAAAAACAGACTTTTCGCGAGAAGAAGAAAATATAATATCTACGTGTATCTGTTCTTTCACGCGCGCGTATATACGCGCTCAGATAAGAAGTCATTAAACTATCCGATAGCGATTAATTGACGCATATACATAATTGCCCTCTTGCGCGTAATCGCCAACTTTTATCTGTAAACAGTGAGAACAGAAACATGTGAATCGAATCTCTCGTGCAACATTTGAATTTGTTGCTATTTACTTTCGCACACGTGCGCGCGCGACCTTTAATTGAATTGTTATTCAAATGTGAATATATAAAATCGCACGCGATTCGAAGTCGATCTACGAGATATTTCGATGACAATTTTAATGTCTCACCACGCGGAGGAGATGGACGAAGATTGGGTAATAATTAATTATCCATCGGAAGGGACAATTAATTATCTGGAAGAAATACCGGAAGTCAAACGAAAGAAACTTAAAATATGGAAGTGTTCCGCTAAGAAATTCTGGCGAAGAATCGTGATTTGTTTCCGTGTTGTCTTGAAGAAAAGTCTGAGCGCTATCAAACGTAAGCATCGACAAACAGAAAGCGACAGATAAAAAAAAAGCTTACGGCGATACGATCGCGAAATTTATTATTGTGCGATACGAAAACGAAAGACAAATCACAATCCCATTTGTCTTGATTTCAGAAACAAAAAAAAAAAAAAAAAAACAATTTTTGTTTTCAGCACCGCCGCGAGTCCAGGCGCTCTCGAGGAACCGCGAACAGCAGGGCGGGACCGGAACAACCATTCGAGCTTACGCGCTTCAGCTCGCGGCGGACAAGACCACGACCTTCTCGCAGAATATCGACAACTTCATCCAATGCACGCGGGAGAGCAAAGAGGCGAGTCCGCACGTGGTGATGCGCAACATGCGGCAATTTATGTCGGGCATGAAGAATTATCTGGTGAAGCACGGCGAACGCGAGTTCGAGAAGGAGGTGGAGAAGGAGCGGTTGAAGTTGCGATCGGACGAGTTTCTCAATCTCGACGCGATCCTCGAAGACGTGATGATGAGTCTGGTGGTGAGACCTCTTCGGGAGCACGTGTGTCACCTGTTTATCGACATCTTTGCCGCTTCCGGGGCGTTGCAGACTCTGGCGGAGAACATTCAGCACGCGCAGGGCAAGACCATTCACGATCTCGGTGTACGAGTCAGTAAAATTTCTTGAGATGGTATCGTTTAAATGAGATTAAACTTTTCATTTAATTTTATTCATGTTTACACGCAGACGAAGATTATCCCTCCCTCGGAAGAGAATTTGGAGCGCATTCTCAAGTGTATCGGACGACTGCAGAGAGCCGATTCCCCGTTGGAGAAATTGGAGCACTTGCTCGCGGCCATCTCGGCCATTTTCAACTCTGTAAGTGTCTTTTACAATGTTTCTTCGGAAATATTATCGTTCGCAGAATAAAACATACACAGCACTTTGATAACACGGTGACTTTTATCACGTCTGATGATATCGCGATACAATGTACATTTTTTGATGTAGTTAATAATAAGTTTCTCTCTTTCAATTTTGCAGGTGAAACAGACCAACTCGGGCAGACACATTGCGCTGGGTGCCGATGATCTATTGCCGCTAGTGATCTGGGTATTGGTGCGCGGCAAAGTGGTGGACGCTGAAATAGAAGCGGAATATATGTGGGGCTTGCTGCATCCCTCTCTATTGAGCGGCGAGGGTGGTTACTACCTGACTACATTATCGAGCGCAGTGCACGTTCTTAAAACCTTCAAGTCCAGCCAGAGCACTTTATCTTCGTTGAACGTAAGTAACAGACGTACTGTTGATTGTGTGTCTTGCAAGTAAATAATAACACATTCGACTATAGTGGACTTATTGAGAAAATATTTTCTTTTCGTTCAGGGTTGCGGAACACCGGACTGTTCGCCTGTGCTGCGAATTTTGGTACCGGACGAGCTACACGGATCGCTGAACACCAGGACGCTGCCAGTGCGACCCAACATGAACACTAGAGAGATCTGCCGTATCCTCGCGCATAAGATCAGATGTACAAATCCGCAGGATTACGGGCTCTTCAAGTTGGTGCAGGGAGAAGGTGAGTGTCGATATAAGATCGATGATTAGAACGATCTCCGCGCGATTGCGCGATTCAATGTTTTGATTTTTGCGATAAACCGTGTCGCGACTTTTCTCCCGGTATTTGTTTCAGAAACGTTGCTTGGGGATCACGAGTGTCCGCAGGAGCTCTCACACTGTCTTTTCGCGTACAAAAGAATCGACGCGAAGATAGCGTGGCCGAAAACCAGCTCTTAAAGGTGCAACGAAGAGTATTTCAATCGCTTTCAATTGCTTCCTTAGATCTCTGTCATAAGCCAATATCCGTGTGTTTTTCCTAAAATATAAAACATACTTTTCATGACAAACCTGATCACCAAGCTATATATATATAAATATATAATATATTATAAAAAAAAAACATAATATATACACATATAATATATGGTATATGAATTATATATAGCCTTTGGCAGAAATATTATTTCAGCATTTTTCAAGCTATTCGATTTCAAACAATTCAGGATTTCTAAAAAAAAAAAATATTTTCAACACTGCCAATGTCGTTGCGTTTATTTAAAAAAAAAAAAAAAAAAAAAAACTAACAGTAAGACTATGCGCGAGATAGTCTTTATCACTCTTGCATAAGTATTTTATTTAGAGGTACTTAAGCACGATAGAAAATAAAATAATTCGATGAAAAAAACAAACAAACAAAATAACGAAAGAAATTTCGAACATGTGTCGTGCAATGTTCAATCGTGAATTGACTTTCGGTGTGATATACATGTACGTCGTCACGTAAAAATTCAACAAATTTTTTTTCTTTACCAAATGACTGTTCGGCATCACTTATTTTGATTCTAAATTGATCGCCAATTGAATTTCGTCGAGTAATAACGAGGAAAAAGAAAACAAATGTCGCGTACATACATTCGCGCGAGATGACGGTAATCTTGGAACGCGTGTGTGTTGCGACATTTACGTGTATGTGTACGTATACACATATATATATATATGTATACGGTGTTTCGCAAAAAGAGAGACGCGTATGTATTTATATGTATACTCAGTATTCAGTATCTCGTGGACGTTTGCAATAAGAAAAGAAAGACGCTGCTGTTTCAGAGCAAAACTGTTAGTTGAGCGAAGTGGGACTTCACGCGTGTCGGGAGAATATCACACAAAAAAAATTGGAGGACAAATAATTTTTTCCGAATAATCTCTTTCTTTGACGCTAGTAACTGATAACTCAAATAATGTAAAGGCAATCGAGGAAACTTCTTTTGTCAGTCTTACATTTTTTGGAAAAAAAAAAAAAAAAAAAAAAAATCTTTTGTGAAGAAAATGTGATTTAATTCAAATACTTCAAATATCAACTTCACTGATGATCTCTTTAGAAACACACTTGAGGATCCCGATACTTTACGATTCTATTACCCTTTATATATAAATATAAATATATATAAATATATATATATATAGATATATACGAAAGATAAAAAAAATTGCTCTACATTTTCTATGCACTACCGATATTCCGTAATATCGAGTGACAAAAAACATTTAGTAAGGTGATGTTTTTCGGCAAAGACGCAAAGTTTAGAGTAGAAAAACGAAGAGGATTAGTTTAGGTACTCTATTTTAAGTACTTTCTCTATGAAACGAAAAGAAAAAAAAATTGCGAATTCTATATAGTACGATAAGCAATCCGTATAATCTTAGGCAAATTTCGTGTATTTATTCTTACAAACTGTATACACACATATTTTTATTAATATTTTTCACACATGTGATCCCTCCTATCTCTTCCTCTTTCCTCTTCTCTCTTTCTGTTTTTAACGCAGAAGATCTTGCCAGGCTGATTTGAATCGAAAAGGCTGTGTATTCTCTGTATGTGTGTACGTGTACCAATAAAAATTCGCGAACTAAACGATAATGATATATAATAGTAAAATATATATATGCAATAATTATAATCGGCAATATATATGTGTATTAAAAACTTGAAAAATATAAACAAACACTCGATACTTTTTGGAATTTGCAAAGAAATATCGAGAGGACTTCTTAGAGTTGCAAAAAAAAAAAAAAATAATATTTACGACTATTTTGCTACAGAAAGCTCACACAAATCAGCCTCGTATCTCTTATCGTATCTATTATCTTTTACAATTTTTGCGCGCACTTGTTATATATGTAATAATAATATCAGCGTTCTTATAAATGTGTACATTTTTATTCGTATTTAATTTATTACACGCGTTTTTCTCTAACGTATTACTATCCTGTATGTATAATCGTGACTTTTTACGTAGACGTCGCTTTTGTCCCTTTTTTTTACGATGATTAACATTACGATAATAACAAATGTCGATAATAATAATGCTTCTAATATGCTAGTCAAGTCGATACAAATCTCTCCGAGATTTGTAAAAGTACATATTTAAGTGATGTATAACTTTTTATTCGTTATCGTTGAAAAAAACCCGTACTATTAAATTATCATTATAATTGTGCACACTTCGTCATTATTATTACCATTGTAACATGTAAGTCTATGCTCAATAAACAATATTTCTATTATTCCAATTTCCAAGATTTATATTGTTCGGTATAATTACGATTTATTATTATTATTATTTTTTTTAAGTATTATAATGTCGCAGTTTCATTGCTGTCACATGTCGTGACAGCGATCGATCCAGCGCGGAACTGGCGCGTTGTTGATATTCCAGTTCGCCGTTTATGAATAGATACATTTTTAATGACGGATATAAATAACCGATCGTAGATAAAACTCTTAAGCCGTATTCGCGTACAGAAATAAAGTTACAGAAATAAATTCCCATTCGTCATTAATCTCTTTTGGATTGTTCTCCTTTTAAATTTCGCTCTGTGATTGTTTGAACAAAAGTGTCTTTTTGAATAAAATTTGACGAGACAACAAATGTAACTTCTACTCAAACATGATTTCAGAAAATTATATTTTATATACACACATAAAGAAAGAGAGAAAAAAAGAGAGAGAATATCTTTTTCTATATATATTTTTTTATATTATATTTTATGTTTTTTACATACACGTAACAGGAAAATCAAAGTGTATAGATATACGCGCACAAATGTACATATTTATTATTTGCAGTTCATGTGGATCGTTTGAGAGAAATAAAGTAAATGCAAAATACAAAACAAACTGTGGATGCAGAAATATGAATATGTTGTCGCAACAGGAACGCGCAGAGTCCGCTTAATTTATGCAGATGACGAGTGAATGCCAAGAACCCGAAGAATCTTGGTTTTAAAGCCTGGACATATCTTTTTATCAATCTTTTTACAATCTACTATATTCGCGTCTCTTCTGTTTTTTACAACACAGGTAAAAAAAAAACCAGTGAGGATACAAGTGGAAATATTTATTATAAACCAAAGCTCTTATACATGTAATATACGTATGTCATTAAATAACAATATATTTGCACCTGAGAGCTACAGTACGCTTCGAAAGCTCCACTAAAGATTATGCAACATCGCGTATATGATAAAACGTTACCTACGTATGATGTATTCGTTCGATATATCGAATCAGTAATATAGTTCACACGAACATTATTGTGGACGTTATACTTTTCGTCACATTATTCACACTGAATAAAAAAGCATCGTTTATCTTAGATCTCTTAGAAAAATCTTTTGTTCGATGTAGATGTAATAATGGCATTGTATTTTCTAGATTGCGTTCTCTCGTGTGTGTGTGTGTGTGTGTGTGTGTATGTGACGAAAAATGAGTGTGTTCTCTTAATTATTCTTCATATACACAATACAAGAATCTCACAATTTCAATTAAACCAAAAAAAGTTTTAAATTTAAATCTTTTACCGTCGAACTGGCAAACAAATTATTTGCCAGACTTACAAGTTTAACCTCGACGTTAATTATATATTCAATATATTAAATTATTTTATAAAATTAAAAATTTACAAGTTTAATTTAAAAATATGTATATTTAAAAATCTCAGTTAACATCAACGAAATGATGAACGTGATTTTTATTATTTTTATTTTTATTTTTTTTTTCATTAGGTTGCTTCATAGCATTATATGCAATTAGCAGATGTGTTAAGTCTTAACATTGAGTCTTCTGAAATTTCTGAGAATACATCTCAGGTGAAATCTTATCTTGCATTGTGAACTCTAGACTAGACGATAAACGACAATTTAAAAAAAAAAAAAAAAAATAAAACAAATCAATAATGATTCGTGAATTGCACTTTCTACTAACGAGATAGGAATTTTTTGAAGAACTAAAAAAGAGTTTTGAAACGCAACACGAGATTTTTGATTTAAATACAGTAAAAACAATTTAGGAGTTTATAGCCGAGTACTTTGGATAATAAGTTAGGTCGACGGAACTGCGATTTGATCAAACGTTTTTCATTATCTCTCTAGCTGCTCCATGACAGACAATCTCTAGTCACCATCGTCGAATACCTTAACGTTTCCCTCGTACGACCTTTTAACGCAACCATTGTTTAAGATCGTGCAATTCTGTACAACCGGTGTTGTACAATTGCGCGGAATCAATCGAGCAGTCGATGATGATGAAAAGAACGCGCGGAAAAATACAATAACTAATTTGATAAGCCAGTAATTGGTTGCGGCGAACAACGTGCGAATCGATTTTGATTAGACCTAGCTCCAGCTGATATGGAATGATAAAATGCAAGTCGCGAGGAACATATCCGAGTTAGTAACGTTTTATATGCGCGCGCAATGGAATATCGACGTATGCGTGATAGATGAGAGAAAGAGAGAGAGAGAGTACACGATGTTCCTTGAATTTTGATTCGGATTACTCGATATTTCTCACATTCGTCCAGATAAACGTTCGGATAAACGCAGCAGATCGATTCGCGCCACATCCGATCCGGACAACATGCCGAAAAGACGTCTCAGCAAAAAAAAAAAAAAGAACACGTTTGTACGTGCGTCCGAGACAATGTTTTAACCCCGCACGTTGTCCGAGATCGTCCGTGTGAAAAGCTACGAGTGAGAAACTAGCAACAACGTGGAACTAGCTCGCAGTGCCATGTATCGTTAGAGAAAAGCAGCTGGAATGTGTGTGTTCGTGTATGTAAACGGCAATTCCGACATAGTGGACATCATCATCATCATCATCATCAGTGTCTGATAGAGCGTCTTGCGTTCGTTTCTCATCACTCGCACATCAAGATTACAGACGAGCAGTTTTCTCCCCCGGGACAAACTTCTCTTTATTTCGCGCGAAAAGCGTACTTCCACTCCTGCAACACAACAGAGAGAGACGTTAATCCTGGTCGTTAGCACAGAATGCGAAAAATCTATGTGTCTTCAATGTGTTTCTATGAACAATATTGTGCCGATAAATTATTACGAATACTGAAGAAAAATCTATGTAATAATTTAACAGAGAATGACAAGAGAAAAGAGAGTGAGAATATGTTAACGAACAAAAAACGACAATTTATACAATAAAACTACGAAAACTTTTCGTATTTTAATTAGAAATGTTCCGCGCATTTAATCCGTGTGTTCTCTCACCGTTTTATATAAAAAGTTTAAAACAGATACTCTAAGAAGCTTTTTATATATACAATACACACATTCTATATATATATATATATATATATATTCTAAATTTAATATTGTTTTAATTCTGTTGACGACATCAAATATTTACAAATTAGAAGATTTTACAAAACGCTTGTTGATTGAAGACACAAAATATTTACAACTAGAAGATTTCATGAAAATTATTTATTGCTGAAAAAAGCGCACAGTATTAAACTTTTGTTTTTATCCAACTAGTATTTACGTTTGTTATGGTCTTATTACAAGCACACAGAAATCAAAAGAGAGACAACTATGATGCGCCACAATTATTGCTCCAGCATGCAATTCTATGGTAAATTAGCATTTTAGTTACATTTTACCTTTTTCTATTTACTGATATTAGTATTTCGTACATGTGGTGTGTGTGTGTGTGCGTGTGTATGTGTGTGTGTTCGTCGCACGAAGTCTCTACGTTATACATTTTTATATATTATAACAAATGTTTTGGGAAAAATGCAGTAAGAGCAATGAAATTGTAGAACAATAAAAACTGAAGGGCAAGAGCGAATAGAAAAACGATATTCTGATGTGCTGTTAAAAGAAAATTATTAACACACTGTGCTTCGTTCTTTCATATAAAACATATAAATTTTTCGACAAAAAAACATCGATCTTTTTTTTATCCACTTTGCCCTTCGTATTAGAGTCAAAAAACTCTTCGTTTAAGGAGAAAACTTATATATATAAATTAATACACATCTATAAAGAAAAACCTGAAATAATCACTATCGAGAGAAAATATCTATTATACTTTGTGCACTAACAACACAAGAAATCTAATTCTACAAAACGAATACGCACCTTATTATCTATCCGTTTATCGTCACCCGGGAAGCGACGTGCTTTCTGTTGTGTATCATCGTCAACGTCATCCTGTTCCCTGAATCTCGCTTAATAGGTAATTCGAGAGAATTAAAAGCAAAACAAAAACACGACAACGCAAATTGACCCAGAGAACGAACGGTTGTGCAAAAGTTTTTGCACAAATTTGAGCACAATTTGACGTGCGAAGGAAATTAATTGATGTTAGAAACGTTTTTTCGTTGTTAACACCATACAATACGTATTTCTTAAGAATTCGAGAGATCTTTCTGTATATATATGTCAACACACACGTACACACGCACACACGCAATACAAGATAATTAAAAAAAAAGAATTAAACACTTTCAAAAATCAAATAAAGTACGTCTTGCTATAAAATTTGTATTATATTTTTATTGTTTATAGATCTAATTGATAGAACTTGCTTCACACCAAATAGATTTTAGAACACGTGTTGGTGATTATCCAGTCGTCGAAAGTGTTCAATTCTCTCTCTGTTTTTGTCATCCCGTAATTTGACTTATTTTTAAATATAGTTGTAAAATTATTACACATTTTGTTTTATGTAGCACAAAACAGATTAT
This sequence comes from Pseudomyrmex gracilis, assembly GCF_002006095.1. Classification (NCBI taxonomy): domain Eukaryota; kingdom Metazoa; phylum Arthropoda; class Insecta; order Hymenoptera; family Formicidae; genus Pseudomyrmex; species Pseudomyrmex gracilis. Next base: position 397,471 of record NW_018020664.1, read on the forward strand.
GCCAAATTATCTCACAAAGCTCGCGTTTGGATTCGTACAATGGAATAAAAATGCAGTACACTTCAGAGAGATTCTGTTTGAAAATAATTTATTTTATTAAAAGTTGTTGCAAGGCACTACTTTCATTATTTTTACTATTATTAAACGAGCGCGCGTTCGCTAATCAATTATTAATTTAATTAAAAAACACAAAATTATTATTAATTTATTTAATATAACAAGTTACCTAAAAAGGATTAAAATATAATATAGCTTAATTTAATATAATATATGTATATATGTATAAAATACACACAATTTTCTTCATCGATTTTTCTGTCTCGCATAACGTAAAATTAACAAGAAATACTTTTTTTTACATGTATATTGATGATATACACACACACATATATATATATATACAATATATATATTTATATATATATGTATATATATCTTATAAGAAATATCGCCGCGACAGTTTTTTATTTACCGTAAAATATATATTTTAAATATATACTTCTAATATATTTCAAACATGCTTCTCAAACTGCTATTTCACACTGCTTTTTCTTAATGCAACCACTTTTTTTTAAACATATTCGATATACGTGTCTCTGTGAATTATATATAATTTTTTCTGTACAATATCGTATAAATATATCTACCAAACACTGTACACAAAATATATTTTCGAAACAATTATCTCGTGAGACGAACAATTGAAACAGCTACAATCCCGTTTCGAATCTGCATTAAAATTGCGATCAATGCGTGCCTAAACAGCGTTTAAAAAATCGACATCTGTATTCACTGCGAATATAAGAAATATTGTATATATAAATGCAAAAGAGTTACTGTAGATGTTTATTGTACGCGATGTGTATCGCCGAAAGTGCAACTTGGAAAAGTTTTTCTCGTACGAATGAAAATACGAGTATCAACTGGATTAAAAATTAGAATACATAAAAAAATATTAAATAATTTTGTACTCTACTTTTTGCATGTAATTAAAACAAGAAATTGCACAGAGTTTTGTTTTCCGATCATACACTGTCTTTGCAAATCTATACCGCCTTATATAGTTAAGCAAAGCTGAGAGTTACTTGCACGATAATGTCATCTTCATCAAACGATATGTGCGTGATTTTATCAAATGTTTTCTGAAAACTGAGAAAAAGACAAAATATATTTTTGAGACATTTAAGCGAAATGGAGTGTAGTTTAAAAGATTAAAAAAAAAAAAATTAATATTTTACATTAAGCTTGTTGTAACGTAATATACTTTATATGTAAAAAGAAATTATTTAGATTTAAAAATCTTCTGCTGTTAAAAGTTCTCTTAATTTCTAATTTTATTTCGGTTCATCTTAATGACACGAGTCAAGTATCCGATCGTTGCAATTTTTTTTACAAAATCAAACATCTATGTGGAAGATTAGTTCACGTAAATGCACAATTTATTACAGAGTGTGTGAATTGAATTTGCAATTTCCACTCTGCATGATACTGTACACACATTGATGATCCTCGTTTCGAAAAAGTTCATCAACGTTCTGGACGTCGCGTGTAATTTTATCACATTAACTTTGACGCATGTCCAATGCGGTATTTTTTTTTCGAAAAAGTGCGAATCACATTAGTACTTTGAGAAGTTTTGAAAAAATTGCCGTGTGAGATTTTTTGTGAGAAGTCAGAGCGTTTATACGTGCTCGCTGCAGAAAAATACTGACAATTACGCAGGTCAAACGTATTTACTAGAAATGTGGCTACGATCTCGTGGATAATTAGACACTACGTCACTCTCTACGTATAATCCCGTAACTCCAAAACGCAAATTTTGAGAGGAGAGCAGTTTAAAAGTTTAAAGCTTCATATAGTTTCCCTAGTTAAGGAATCTTTCGGTTTTAAATTTTTATCTTACTTATAAATATTTTTTTTTAATACTTGGTGACCACAAAGAACATGACTTTCTAAGTGTCACTATGCAATAAACTGAAAATCCCATATGTGACACTTATGTAATTATACGTAGGGAGTGACGACTAGTAAACCTGCTGCTCGTTTCTAATTCTCACGTGTCAAGTTGCACAATTCCAGAACACAAAACATTAGTGATATAAATTTTACTTTATTTACTTAGTTTTTTTTACTTATACTTTAATATCTTCATCTTCTTTTTTCTTTTTTTTTAACTCTACGATATCAAGAAATCGATCGAATGACGTGAAGCATAAGATCAAATGATACACACATTCAAACATTTTCGCTCTCACATTCTAAAAACTAAAACATCCAGCGCGACATTGTGCCGAGACAACAGTCGACGAATGACGCTGCACAAAAACAATGTTAAGACAGATCTGTTCTCTTCAGCTGATTATATAGTGAGTTTTATTTTCTGCATTTGAAATATTTATATTTATTATACTTCGTAACGAAACGTTCAATGGGTATAGAAAACAAAAAAAAGAAGAAAAACGAGCAGATGCAGAATAGGTATAGCTGCAGAGAAAAGACCTAAACACTGGTATTGTTAGATGACTTTTGGCGCATGCGTATTGCACATACGGTAACGTATGTGTAGATGGGTCCCAATAAACTTAATGCACACATCTTGCTGACTTTGTCGTAGATTCATCGTCAGATTTAGATGTTAGATTTTTTAATCACAGATTTTGTAAGTTTCCGATTATTCATAAATAATTTTAAAAAATAACGAAATATTATACATATAAATCTTGAATGAATAAATACGTATATATACATATATACATTATTTAATCACTTTTATACATATACACATTATTTAATCACTTTTTAAAATTACTTCTAAATATAAAAAAAAATTACAAAATACATAATATTCGAAACTAGTTCTTGGATATTGTTAGAAAAAAAACTTTACTCATTTTCGAAATTAATTTTAACCAAACAAGATTTAAAGAATAACAATCGTCCGCGATCAGTGAAAAAGTTTCTGATCGCAGAGGTGACGGTTTTGTGCAAAGTGTCAAAAGCAGCAGGTTGTGTGTATTAAGTTACATGTACATAAAAAATCTTTCTTATGCTTGAATCAAAAATGTTATCTAATGCCACATTCTACGCGCATGCGCGAAAAAAGGAGCCCACCTAACAACATTGACCTATAATCACAGACTTCATTCCATACAACAAAGACTAAGAACTTCGACCTATCGAACGGTTCTATTGTTTTATATACAACATTGTAGTACATAGATCGCATGAGCGAAATAAAGTGAATGAAAAAAAACACGGTTGCCGCTACAACACTACGGGAAGTTCGCGGTCTGTTGTATAGTATAAGAAGTCTGTGCGGACCTAACGATATATACAGACGTAAATAAAAACTAACGGAAAAGCGCGAAATCCGTCTAGTCTACGTAGATGACGAATGAATGCCGAAAGCTTGAAAGATCTTGTTTTTGAAACCGGGTTTGTTAGGACTAGCGTCGTGCTGATGCTGGCCGCTGCCTGCCGACTGTCCCTCATGTAGCGCCCTCTGCACGAGCGGCAGTGAGCTGTTCGTCTGCATTTCAATTGTGTGCGTGCATGTGCGGTCGTCGATGAGATTTGGTCAGAATTCGGTCAGGTTGTGCCGGACGTGACGAACGACGAGACGGAACGAAAAAAAGAACAAAAAGAAAGAAGAAAAGGATAGTAGACAACTATGAGTCCGTGTCAACTACTACATTGCATGCGAAAGTGCGCACGACTAAATTTTTACGTCCAGATGACGAACAGAACAAATAACCGGGACACTCACCTCGTCGTGGCTCTGCTCGTGTTCGCTGTTAGCTAAACTGGATCGAGAACCACGTCTTGTGGAACTTTTCTCGTCGCCAAGCAGTTGTGCTACTCGCGCTTTGTTAACTAACTCCAATGCCTGTGAACAAAAATAGAAACGTATTTATGCAAAATATTGACAGTGTAAAAAAACAACCACCACAGTGTGTTGACAGAAAATCTTAGGGCATTTTCTCCAAACAATTTCGCACTGAATTAAACTCGCGAAATAAATATGTAGTCTCTTTGTTTATGCTATATGTGAAGTTACTTTATCAAGTGTAAGTTGTCACGTAATAAATTATCTATCTTATCTCTACTTTTATCTCTCCGGATTAACGGTAAGTAGCTTTACTTACTTGCTGTACGTGCTGTGCGTGCGTGAAACGTGAGAAATGATTGTTAGTTTTGCTGCATGTATGAATTTTTGTGACAATAAACAAATTCACATGTATTATCTGTAATTACCTCTCTTCGAGATCTCAGGGCGCAGTCCTCAAGAGTTTCCGCAGCCTCGTATTTGCCCTGTCTTCGGTACAGTGCACCGAGATTCTTCAGGGTGGTAGTAACAGTGGGAGAATCAACTTTCGCGGCTTTGTGCCAGCCACCATATTCGCCATACGGTGTGTTCTCCTTGTTCCTGTGTTTGTTCTCTTCTCTTTCTTCAGCTACCTAAAAGAAAAAAATACAAAAAACCAAATGAAAGTGAAAGATTGCCAAATATTAACAAAAGGTTAACATAATGCACATTGTAATGTAGATAAGTAACGTATATATATAGGCATACTTCTGATTTATAAACAATATTCCAATATAAAACAGCAGGAGAAAAATAAAATTAAGATTATTTAGTAAAATATTTATTTATTTTTAAACAGCAGAAATAAAATTAAAATTATTTTAAAAGAAAGTGTAAGTAGTAAATTATCGTGTATAGACTATATTTCTCTTTTATACAATATTTCTTTTTCTGGAAAGTTTTGGCCATCTCCTCTGTTTTCTTAAGTTTTTATAATTTTCTCTCGAGGTGGTAGTTTCGGCGACAATAAAATTATTTTCGTACCTGCCAAATCGGCTTGTTGTCGCCATCGATGGCGCCGAATTCTCTTTCGTGCGCTCTAGTGAGCACCTGTTTGTACAGCACCTCGGCATCCTTATACTTTCCTTGTTTCAGATAGCAGGACGCCAGATTGTTTTTCGTTTTGGCGACATTCGGATCGTCCGGGCCCAGTTTGGCTTCGTAGATCTCGAGCGCTCGTTGATAATAGCGTTCTACTTCTTCGTATTTTCCCTGATTTTGACAGAGGAGCGCCAGGTTGTTCAGCTGCTTTGCCACGTCCGGATGATCGCGACCTAGCACCTTCTCGCGGATTTCTAGTGCTCGTTTGCACAGAGGTTCGGCTTCCTTGTATTTGCCCCGTTTCCCATACAGCACAGCCAGATTATTCAGCGTAGCCGCCACCGCGGGATGATTTTCGCCCAGTGTCTTCTCTCGAATCGCCAGAGCGTCGTTCAACAAGTTCGCGGCTTCTTTGTATTTATTCTGATCTCGATATACGAGAGCAAGAATATTTAGCATAGTCGCCACATCGGGATGATCGTGGCCAGAGGTCTTTTCTAGATCTTCTAAGGCTTGTTTGCACAACGGGACTGCCACTTCATAACGACCCTGACTCGCGTACTGGATCACCAGGTTGTGCAGCGTGCGCAGGCGTGCCGGGATCTCGTAACCGGCATTTACTTGCTGAGCAAATTGCGATGGTGGAGTTGGAGATATAGCTGGAAAAAGCACACTCGTTGATAAAAATAAACCACTCAGTGTCCGTAAAATTTTACACAAAAACATATACCTACATTTACATTTACTATCGTCCGCGTCATCGTCAGGAAAAAGATCAACCACAGGATCGTCCTTCGGCCGGTCTTTAGCGTTTTCATCCTCCGTAGACGGATCTGGATCGTATTGTCGCATACTGGCCATGAAGTCTAAGTGCTTCTTCTCTTCTTCCAACTGAACCAACTGTAAACAACAGAGATACAACAAAGCGCAATACTAACATGATTCTTAGCGAGGAGTTAATTAAAAGATAAGATTTAAGATTAGAAGCAAATAGAAGATTTCTGTCCACAAAGATCTTTGACACAGTAAAAAAATAATCTCCAAATTACCTAGTTATTATCAAACAAAGAGAATTTCAACAATTATCTTTTTGTTATACGTTCGATGATACTTACAGCTTGTTCGCTCGCTTGTAGTTTCTGTTGAGTACCGGCCAGTTCGTCTCTCAGCCAGGCGTTCTCCTGACATAACCTTTTCACCTGTGTCCTCAGCTTCTGCTTTTCCGCTTCCACCATCTGCAAATGGCTCGCCAACGCTTGCATCACCTGCGCCTCGCCTAGGCCCAGATCGATCATTTCTATGATTTTGGAAAGTAGGCTAGCCTTGTCCCGAGCAGCAGGAGCGTCTTGCGACTGCAGGCCCTGTAGAAGACCACCGTGCTCGACTCGCAGAGCCTCCAAGCCTTGGGCGACCGTTCGCGCTCCAGCTACGATCTCCTCCTGCGTCATCGCCGTCATCCTGCCTATATTCTCGATCTTCTTACTAGAAAAACAGAAGAACGGAAAGAAATTAGGTCATTCAATAAAATAAAAAATACTTTTGACCAACAACAAAAAAATATCAAAGTAAAATCGTCAAAGAGCAATTTCAATAATTGTTTTTTGAACAGCGATTGATCACTAGAAACACTTCGCGGAACTTCGTGGTCGACGGATACCCCGGGCGCTCTCGGCGCCAAGGACATCGAAGATGTGGGGTTTCGTACGATTCGAAAAGCCACGACAAGAGAACACGGGATTGGTGGCGATGTGTGGTGGCGAGAAATCCGATCGGCAGAGAATTCACGAGCAAAACGAAGAACGAGGAGAGAGAAAACTTACCCCATGGTCTTCGGGGCCGCGTTGAAGCTGTCTACGTGCTGGTGTCTACGTGCGGTGTGTGTAAATCGGCTCAATATTTCGGCGCCGGCGCATCGCGACGCCGCGGCGCTCTAGCAATTTCAATGCGGACACACGTGTGTGTACAGAACAGTTCAGATACGTGCTTCCATACCAATTGCAATTCAGATAATAGAAGCTAATTTCAATAATCCATTGCGTATATCGTTGAACGAAACTTCCAACAATCGCTAATCAGTTTTAAGATAATCAACGTATTTCACAATTCTCCCAACATCTAAAACTTTTACGAAAGTTTTAGCACTTCTTCCTCTCTTCTTTCGAGAGACTCTATTCTTAATAAAAAAAAAATAAATTTATAGAATCAAGAGACATGCATTTTCAAACAAGAAGCAGAAGAAAACTTCTGTCGATCGTATAAGATCGCGTTCTGAAATGTCCTGTACTGTACCGAAACGCAATTCACTTTTTTTTCGTGAATTGGCCTGTAGAGGTGCAGCGCGGTTAAATTCGATGATGAGGAACGGATCCGCGTCGCCGTCGCATAATCGATAGCGGCGAGTCGGTTAGGACACATCACAAAGTCACCATTTGCGACATGCACAATGGGAGAGTCAAATTTCGAAATGACAGCGTATTAATTTTGCGCGCAACAAGAAACGATCGATTTGTCACAGTCTGCAAACGAGACCTAACCGATCGCGCGAGGTTTCCGCGAGGTGTCCTATTTCCATCAGAGAATCAACATTCTTATTTTCGATCGATAGCCACTAATCGTTTTCGCTTCGATCGTCTTGCGGAATAATAGAAAAGAAACTAAAAAAAACAATACAAATACGCAATCGCATATGGTTTCTCTCTCTCTCTCCGTGTACAAACGAGATCCTCGTGCACATCCTTGGCGCTCGCTCGAGATCACATTTTCAAGCACACGTAAACCTTGACCTCGTCCAACCGGTCGAGAGACTTGCGAAAGAACGTGACAACTTCGCGACAAGTGTGCGAGTCCGTTCGTACAACAAGATCCCGTAACTTCCGGCCGGTTTTCGATCTAAAGAGAATAAACCTTGATCGCTCTTTCTCTCTCTCTCTCTTTGTCGGCGACAAAAGAAACTGAAAAACACCTGATACTAGTTTGACTGACTTGCCTTGGATTTAATCCCGGTTTGTTTGGTCGTCACACCCGGTATGTAAACTACGTGTTAACTATATAGAAGAATGTGACAATAGTTGTGCGAAGTTTCCGAGCGACCCTGAAGACTGTATATCTCGATGATTAATATTTCTCGGGCGGAAGGATGAGAAGGATGAGAAATAAAAAACCGGAAACTCCGAAGCCTAATCTAATCGTACAGGAAAAATAACCGAGTTTTTTAACCAAATGTTTCTTTTTTTTTTTTTTAAGGCCAATACGAGTGCGATCGAGCGAATCTCTAAAATCTCTGCGATCGTCTCCTCGAAATTCGAATCTTCGTTCTTCGGGAAAGAATGTTGCCGTCAACTTGTAACGTTACTATTTCCATGTTCTTTTTCGAAATAATAAAAGGTCGCAATTGGAATCGGGTACCGAGGACGACAAAATCTACGAGAACTTGGTGATTTTAAATCCGTCGTAAAATCTTCGCGACTTTCTGCAAAAATTTCTGACGAAAAATCCGCGAACAATTGATCGATTACACAACGCGAGTTGCAAAGTTGAGTATCCAATTTTATAAACCCTTTCCGCTCGTGTTCGCGAAAGTTCTTCTGCATTGCGTTTCAAATGTAACAACCGATGAACATGATAAAACGTCGCGACGCCATGCGAGCTGACGATCAATGCCTCGCCGTTCAGCACAGACGATTTCTAGGTACAATTTACGTGTACGACGACGATCGGGGGTGTATACGGAGATTATATTGATCTCTATTCTGAAAATCTTCGGTATTATAATTCCAATCCTTCTCAAGCAAATCGAACAATGTTCTCTCCCCCGTTCGTTCCTGCTTCGAATATTTTTCTCTACCACCACCGTCTTTCCAACTCCATTAATCACCCGCCTGTCCAGTATGTCCGCTTTGGTTCTGCTACAGCGAACACAATGTGGAAGGTCATAGGAAAAATGAGATTATACAAAGAAATGTCACCGAGAAGCAAATAAACAACGATAAGCAAAAATTGTTTGCGAGAAAATAGATTTGACAAGGAAACACACACACACACAATCACATGGATCCTGAAATATTGCCATCGGCAGCATCTCGAGAGGCAGGATCAACAGTTTTCCGCAATTCTGCGAATATACGAGCAGCTACCCTGTAATTTCCCGGGGAAACGTCGACGGGAAAATGTCGGGAGACATTAGTACGTGTTTTGCAATTTTTGCTTTTTTTTTGTTTTTTTTTTTTTTCTACTCACATTCTATAGGCGTTGAGCGTTTTTGACATATCCGTCCTACCCATCGGTAACGGTGGACTCTACCGAACCTACCAACTTCGCACCATGTATTATGTGCGCGTATATGGTCTATGTGTACACACAGTGATTTTCTTTTTCGCGGACGTAACTCGAGGCACAGCAGAGTCATCTGATCGCGCTCGTCGTCATTGTCGCATTATTACAAAAATATAGATCGTATACAAACGCACGTACGTTGTGTGTACATAAAAATATGTATGCTTGGAGAGGGAGGGAGAGGAAAGGGGGGGAGGGGCGTATGTACAGAGGGAAATATCTACACCGCGAGGGACGTGATAAAAGTTTCGATCGCTAATGGGGGTTGCACCGCGCGGAGTCGCGTTTGGTCTGTCACTGAGGAGCCGTCGTTTTCGCGTCCACCCATCCCTACTCGAGAAGATAAGGTGCAGAGAGGCACCGGCGGCAGAGGGTGGTGAGCCATGCAACGCCTGCGCCATGATGTCGTTCCTTCTACCGCGGGGGTTTGCGCATCGCAGCTGCACAAAGAAGGTGCACACATGGTGCGCGAATCGCGACGCGTCCTCTTAAACAAGACTCCGCGCGGTGGGGTTAGCAAAAGGGTAATCTTTCGATTTTGCTGCTCTTTCGCAGATGGGAGGAAAGAGGATTGGAACGTCAAAAACCAATCTGTGTGTTTTATTTTCGTCGTTTGATCGAACATCCGGTGATTTGCGAGTTACTTGATTAAGAAAAAAAAAAAAAAAAAAAACCAGAAGTTTGCTGGCACGAGCGTCGTGTGGAAAGGGAAATCCCTTACTTTCCTTCCGGAAGACATTAATGCGCCGCAGTCTACTCGAGAAGCGCTTTTTGTGGAACGGATGTAATTTCTACATAAATTGAAGAAAGAGAAAGAGAATAATAAAAATTTATTAAGTAATTAAGAAGAAAAGTGGGCCCAAACGTGGTTCATACAGTATGCGAGAGAATCTCTTTTTCTGTTCTATTCTTGGGGAAAAGATTTTTTTACGTTTTTTAAGAATACAATTGAAAAACAAAAAATATCTTCTCTTACATATTAATCAACGGATTTTCTCTTGATCCGCGCTTTTCTTTTCAATTTCGATCACGTGTCTGAGATGATTTAGTTTGCAAAAATGCTCTTCGAAGTGTACGAAAACAGATGGGTCTCGGTCGTCTTATTAGCCGCGGTGGGATCGAGACAAGAAGTTCCACGCAGTCTGTTTTTGCAATCGCGATCTAATGGTAAGTGGAGGTTACAGCTGCGACTGTTACTCGATGACTCACGACATGACGTCGGATTGGGTCAGTACTCATACCATTAATGCACTGCTGTCCATGTGCGCGTGGTGCTATGCAAACCTGCTGTATTTTCAAAAGAAAAACAAATGCATCTCTTTTTAGGCTTTTTTTTGTTTTTTTCGTAGATCAGAACGCGCGCGTTTACTCACTGACACACGACAAAATAAGTCTTATTAAGTCTTATTAAGTTTCACTCGAGCTCCTCCGCCGAGAAAGGACTTCAGAATTCTGATGGAATGCAATGGTCACGCAATGGCCGCTTTTCCAAGTACAAATCCTCGTTAAATCCTTGGCAAAACGAATGGAAAAAAAAAGAAAAAAAAAACAAACGCATTTGCGCTCGACAAAACAGCACATCCGCAAATTATTGGCAATTAAATATCGTTGACAAAGTTTCACACTCTTCGGGAAGAGAAATCGATCACTAACATACCTTTTACAAAAAAAAACCCTTGTTTATACCAAAATGTTTGATAAAAGCAAATCCTGTGAGATAATTTTCAAACTATTTATATAGTTTGTAAAGCAACTTTATAATCGACGATTGTGAGCGAGAATTAACAACGGAATTCGCGCACACGTTTAAATGTAAACTTTTACACACAGCAATCGTTCAAACGAGAGATTTCACTTTTCGAGAGAAAGAATCGATCTCTGGTAAAGTGCGGCCGAGTGACTTTCAAAAATAGTCAAAAGTGTGTTAAAAAGAAATTAAGAGATAAATTTTTATATAAATTTATTTTTTTTATTGTAGAGATTTTTTTTTTTAATTTCAAAATATTAAACGTCGTATCGTCACTTTTGCTTCAAACTCTTTTGCCGCAACTTACATAAATCGAATTTCTCTCTCTTTTCGAAGCGCGTTCGAAAACTTAAAAGTTAACAAACGTTCGTCAACGTCATGGTCACTGATCCTCCGTTATGCTTCCGCGACGATTCCCTTCCGCGGAAATGACTTGAGCCGATTGAACTTTTCAGACTGTACCACCTGCCGGTCGTAAAGATAGGTGTGGTTTTTTTTTTTTTTTTTGTATTTGTTACATATTGTACCTCTCAAAGAGAGATGACAAACCTTATCCCGTGCGGAAATAAACCGCGATGCGAACCGAAACTAATAAAACGGCACGTAGAGTCGAAATTTTCAAACTAGGTTGGGATTTATTTTCAGATATACGCGTGCAAAAACGAACTTCGTCACGTCGTTTAATTGGCCGAACTGTAACGAGATCGTGCGCAAAATTTCATTGGTTAAATTTACACACAAACAAGGCACTTTGTTCGAAACTCGCTTCACTTCGCGCGATACCACAAGCATTACTTACCGCGATCCAGAAATTTGCGAATCACACTTTGCGAATTATTGCGAGCGGTTTAATTACAACAACAAGAATCTGTGTGTGTGCGTATACCTTTGCGAATGGTCCATACAAGGTCGCCGCGCTTTTCGCTCAATGTATCATCCCACCGGTGCGTGGCTCGAGGATTCCACCGGAATGAATTCCCGAGTGCGATCGGATCCGAAAGTGACCCGCGCCCGCCAGGTCGGTTTTTCCCTTTCGGAAAAAAAAAAAAAAGAGACCGGTCCTCTTCTCTCGTCCAACGGGAGAGCGCACCGGGACGCCGGAGAGATTGCGGCGCGTGAGCGAACAAGAGAGAGTTTTTCTTCGATTGTCGGCTCGCGCACACGTGAATCGATAATCAAGTTCGCGAATTTTCTGAGAGAAAAAAAAAATTACGTACGGTCCTTACGCGGCGAAAGCGCAACGACGATTATCGAACATAGAGCTGCTTTTCGAGAGAGAGAGACTGTTCTCTCGCGGCGGCGGTGTCGGCGGTGTCGGCGGCGACGACGACGACGACGACAACGACAGTGACAGACAAAGATGGCGAAGCTTAGGGGGGGCCTCGGATCAGCACCGTCACATATCTCTTGCGTATTTCGGGACTGCGAACACCGCGAACGTTTTATCGACAGACCTCGATCGCGGGACGCACTCGCGAGAAATCGCACGAAACGATCGTCCGCGGGAGAAAGCGCGACAGACCTAGGAACGCGAAATTATTTTCACAACAAAAGACCTCTCGGCTGATCGTAAAGTTGCGACTGGCTCCAGGGGAGCCAACAGAACCACATCGGCTGACGGGAATCCGAGATTCCGGTTTTATGCGATCCGGTCAAGTGTCCCCGGGACGCGGCGCCAGCGTCGCTCGAGCGCGCGCGCGCTCTCTTGCGAAATGAACATTCCGCGCCGTCCGCGCTGGAATTTCCCGCGCGTAATTGGTCGATTTTTGACCGATCGATGCGTACGATTGGTCGAATCTGCAAAAAGCGATTCGGATAACAGAGTGTTTTATCTAGAACCATAACAGATTGTTCATGGCGGCGTCATGTCGTTGACATATTTCTGAATTTGCGAGCGAAATTTCGTTCATGCATTTTACAAACGATAGTTTTTGTCTGAGGGGAAAGCGTGGCTGATGGTCATTGACGATCGGCGACAACCGGCCGAGCGCGGCGTGTGGCATCGCGTGATGCCGGCGCTCTCGGCCGGTTTTGGCGAGCAGATTGAGGTTGGCTTTTTTGAATTTTGTTACCGTTTGCGCCGTCGCCCATCCGTAACAACGGCGGGTGTCGATGAATCTCACTTTGCCGCTTCTTTCAGGAATACCAAGTGCTGAATCTACTCGGCAAGGGCGGCTACGGGAGCGTTTATCGAGCAAAATGCCTTCGCAGCGGCGTCGAGGTTGCGATCAAAATGGTACTTTATAAAGTTCATTTGTTCTCTCTCTCTCTCTCTCTCTTTCTCGAAGAAAAAAAGACTTTTATATTTCTTCAGCCTGACACACTTCTTCTTGTTTCGCGTTAGATTATATGTGAGAATGTATTTCAGGAACCACTCATTTTCTAAATGAAGCTGGCACATTCTCTAGTTTGTTTACATGATGCACCAACTCTCTTACATATGAATCTTATCAAAAGTTTAAATATGAGCATTAGAATGCTTGGACAGATTGTTGAAATCATATGTCAGATATGAGACATAAAACTTCTTTTTTGTTTTTATTTTAAATCATTGATATAAAATGATAAAGGTGACTCATACCTTTTGTGTTCCTACTTCATGCTTATCTGATCTTCTATAGATCGACAAGAAAATAATGATGAGTGCTGGGATGACAAATAGAGTAAGACAGGAAGTACAGATACATTCAAGATTGAAGCATCCAGCTATTTTGGAGTTGTACACATGTTTTGAGGATGCAAACTACGTGTATCTAGTTTTAGAATTATGTCACAATGGCGAGCTTCAGCGCTATCTCAAGACGCAAGGTGCCAAGGCTTTGTCCGAAGAACATGGTATGCCAACAATTGCACACGCAATCACAAAATGGCAAAAAGCAATTGAAAATATAAATTAGTCTCATTATAATAAATCGCTATTATATTATTTTAGCCGCCTGTATAATTAAACAAGTTGTACAAGGTTTACTCTATCTTCATTCCCATCAAATACTTCACAGAGATATGTCTTTGTCCAATTTACTTTTGACCAAGGACATGCAGGTGGTATGTACAACACAATTTATTGTATGTTATATTTATTTACTATGTTGTAAATAAAAACTTCAAAAGTTTTTTTGATTTTCAAATATTCTTTTTATTTATATAGAAAATAGCAGACTTTGGATTAGCCACACAACTGAGTAAACCTGATGAAAAACATTTAACTATGTGCGGCACGCCGAACTACATTTCACCCGAAGTGAGTAGTTCACTGTTCAAAATATCTTTGGACTGCACGCAAAATCGGGAAGTATTACGTTTGAAACTTTTTTTTAGGTTGCTACGAGATCTTCACACGGTCCAGAGGCAGATGTATGGAGTTTGGGATGTATGTTGTACACATTATTGGTGGGCAATCCGCCATTCGAGACCGATGCAATCAAGAGTACCTTAACACGAGTGGTCATGGCCGATTACGTGATGCCACCCTACTTGTCGGACAATGCGAAAGATCTGATAGATAAGTTGCTGAAGAAGAATCCGAAGGACAGAATACGTTTGCAAGATATCCAAAAGCATCCGTTCATAATGAACGTGGAAAAGAATATATTATATGTAAGTGACAAAATAATGTTGTGTGTTTCTTAGCTCAGTTCTCCGTAAACTTGTATAATATAAAAGTGTAACGGCGCGCGCATTTGTTTTATATGTTATTTATTTGTGTAGGGAAGAACTGGCAAAGACATCTTTACCGATGGTATGATAGATTCCGGACTTGGCAGGACATTGTCGTCATACGTTCCGAAAATATCTCGATCTCGATCGGAGGAAAGAAAAACTCCGATGCCCGCGACCAGTTTGAGAAGCGAGGCGTGGTCCGAACCCGTCGCAAACATACACTCGAATCACAAAGCGAAATACGCCAATTACCGTCCGAAAGATGATTCCGTGTTGATGAGTATTCCCCGCAGTAAAATATTCTTGCACAATGAACAGTACAGCCATCACAGCAAGGAACACAACAACTTTGAAAAGCAGATAATAACAGAAAAGCACAAAGCAAAAAAAGAAAAAACCGTGGAAAATTATAATCAAGAAAGAATTGAAAACAATACAAAATTGCAAGTACCGCCATTAAATTCCAACAGATTGGAACCTACGAGACACAGAACGAAGAAAGCGATTTTGACTATTCTCGATGACGGGGAACTGTGCATTGAGTTTACGCAAAAGCGCAGAAACACCGTGAGTAGAAAAAGATAATTAAAAAAATTTAATATAGGAAACGTGTGACAGTGTCTTGTAATTTTTTTAATAATATCATAGGAAAAAGTCGTCGATGTGTGCAGAATATCGGGCGATGGTTTACGAATCGTTCTCTACAAACCAGACGTGATCACAAACGTCGGATCGCGGCCGCCGCCGTTACCCAGCCGAGGAGCCGACAGTATTTATTCCTACGAGAATCTACCGTCGTGTCATCATCGGAAATACGAGTATGCTTACCGCTTTGTGAAGTTGGTCCAGGCAAAGACCGCGAAATTGACGTTATACACCCAACGCGCGAAGTGCGTGATAATGGAGAACGGACCGGAACCTGATTGTGAGATGCACTTCTACAACAGAGTGCAAGTACGCGCCTCAGTTATTTGATTATCAAATTTTTTCTCGGAGTCTTTTATTTCTTATATTTCGACAAATATTTCAGATTGTTCGAGTGGACGGTGTTGTAAAGATTGCCGAGAACAACGACACATACGTCGAGGGAGATCTTCCGCCTCATCTCGAGAATTATTACGATCATTATTTGGAATGTTACAAGCATTGTCTGTTACTGGAGTCCACTCTAACGTCTTTGGAAACGGCTACCGGACACTCTTGCTTTCCTGTGATAATAGGACGACGACCTAACACAGGTTTGGATAATTCCTCCTGTCAAGGGAAGGAAAATTTCTCGCCAACGGTTACAAATGGTTTCTCAAGAGTAAGTATAACGAGGACTTTTTTTTCCTTACTTCAATATATTCAGTTGATTAATTTTTTTTTTATTCGTACGTTTTAGTTACCTTCGTTTGACGCTACCTGCTCCGTTATCTCGACGGTGACGTCTAAATCGCATAAAATGCGCAATTCTTTTAATAATGTGAATAAAGTGGAGGTACCGGGGATTGGCTTTGCTACTACATTATCGTCCGGCGACATTAAAGTCTATTACAAGGACGGATCGTCTTTAACTGTAAGTTGTTACGTTTTACTTGTCTCTATTCTTTCTAATAAATGTACAGTTTAATTATTTTTTAGAAACAACGTATCAAATATAATATTTAAAACCGATCGTTTATATACTTGATCGATTTTTTATTGCAGGTAAATCCGCAAAATCACACAAATGGCATCACATATGAGACTAACGACGGTGTTGTTGTACGATGTAACAATAACCAGCAACATTTGGACTTTCCGATTCAAGAGAAACTCCGTCAATTGCCAATGGTCATGAGATATCTCATGGAACCAAACTACAAATGCATTCGGTAGTTCTGTGAGAAACTATTGTACAGTATGACGATGTTGGTACACGTTCGTCTGTGAAATTGTAAGCTTGTAAATTTACATACAATTCAGTATAGATTTATAAATTTTTAAACTTATATATTTAGATGTAGTTTAGTAATTATTTTTTATAAATTATACATAAAAATGATATAAATAAATATCTTGCTTATATTACTATCCTTGTAAGAGTTTGTGTTTTTTCAACTCTCGCATACACGTTGTTGCGATAGTGGTTGTTTTTAATAAACGGAGACGTTTTGGGTTTTCTTCTGTAAAAAAAGTGAATATATTTCATTGTGTAACGTTGATTGACATGTAACAGAGAGAAGACTGTAAAAGCTTTTCCGGCCTGTAAGCCAGCGCAATGTCCATGGATGGTGCAAATTGGCAACTACGTAGATATTACAGTTTCTCATATGGCCCTGGTCGCTCTCAGTCTTCTCTTTGCATGTAATAAGATTAGTACTTTTTCAAACAACTAGCACAACACAGGCGCGCGCTATGCGCACGCTATTGTTATTTTTATTTAACGTGTTGTCAGTGAACACAACCTGTCACCGCGATGACAGATAGTGTATACGTCTTATAAACCATATAATAAACATATGAGAAATATCAGAAATAACGCATGAAAATCAAACTCAAAAAATAGTGAGAGAGAGAAGTGGAAAAACAACACGTGACAGGAAAAAGGGTAAAAAAGAGAATATTATATATATTATATGTAATATTCTATATCTATATATAATACACACACATACGCATATATGTGTATATATATATATACCGTAATCACGTGACCGAAGGTCAGTGACTCCACCGCAGTCGCGCGACCGAGGTCAGTGACCCTCCCCACCAAGGCCGCGCGCACGCGGTCAATGACCCCCTCCCCCACCAAGGCCGCGCGGCCGAGGTCAATGCCCCGCCAAGGCCGCACGGCCGAGGTCAGTGATCGCGCCAAGGCCGCGCGGCCGAGGTCAATGACCCCGCCAAGGCCGCGCGGCCGAGGTCAGTGACCCCGCCAAAGTCGCGCGGCCAAACGCACACTCCTCGGTCCAAATGTCTTTTTTAATATAGGAAAATCTAAAGATTACTTTCACTCTTTTGCCACTTAGGCAACGGAAGCGCTGTTACTTTACATTACAGAATGAAAATATCAACTAGCGGTTCGTGTCCATGATTATATAGTCAAAGAGTCTTTGCACGTGACAAAATTTTAGTTGTACCGAAAAGATGAGCAAATAAGATACAGATCATATAAGATAAGACTGGTCTGCTATTGATTGGTTCTTTCCAAAAACACATATAGAAATATTTATCAACTACCGGTGTAATGTGGAAGCTTCTTGACATTTGTCATGAAGGCGTGTTTACACGCTTTGATTGTTGTTCAATTACAAGTTGATTAACAATTAAAAACAAATTGAATAGTGTGAGCATTTATTTCATCTAGATAAAATAATGTAAACACAGCTTACAAATATTTTTTATAAACATTTTACTTTTAGATAAAGTAGTGTATTCATTGTTGAATCAGATTTTAATTGTTGACCGATCAGTAGTTGATCAAAAAAGCTTAACAAAAATTGAAACACGCCCTAAGAATTTAAAATAATACAGAAACGGCGCAATAGAAAAGTTAATAGTTTATCTGTGATAGAATACCATGTGAACAGTGACATTTACTACAACAATATTTTATAATGTAATTCAAAATATATTTAAAGCAAAGAAGAAGGTTAAATCTCGAGTAAAAAATATTAAAAACTTGTGAAATTAATTTATATGGAGTGATATAATAATGGTAAATTTTTTCTGACTAATAACTGACTATAATAGAGCAGTTTTTACTCAAAATAAACTTAAAATACAATATACACAAATATATAAATAACTAGAGTCATGAGTCTTAGAAAATCTTAATAAAAAAATTATTTCTCCTTTGTAATATAATTTACAATTGCAGGACATTGACAATTCGGAGTTAGATAACCTTAACTATAGTCAGGAATGTAGTAGTTCTGAAGATTCTCGTGCATCTGAGAAATGGACTTACACACGCCGAAGATACATGCAGGTAATTTTGTCAAGAAAAACATTTTAAATTGTATATAAAGAAATTGTTGTTGTATAATTTCGAGAGAAGTTTGAGTTCAAGAAAATTTCATTTCTCTTATTTGTATGTGATTTTTTCTTTTCATTATTCTTATATGTTATTAATATAATCATATAATATATAAAAGAGTATTTATTATATACACATCACAGGAAGTAATACCTGATGTGTTTCTTGGACCATACAGTGCAGCCAGTTGCTCCAATCTGCAATATTTGCTAGATCATAAAATAACACATATAATCTGCGTCAGACACATCACTGAGGCAAACATTATAAGACCCAACTTCCCTGATAGATTTAAGTAAATGATAAATTTATTTATGTATTTAAAAATCAGACAGGTCTATAAAAACCAAATTAAAATAATAACGCAATGTGTTAGATATTACATTTTGCATTGTTTTCTCAAATTGTTTTTAGGTATCTGGTTTTAGATATTGCCGACACAATAACAGAAAATATCATCCAGCACTTTAGGACGGTAAAAACGTTTATCGACGAAGGTTTGCAATTAGGTGGCCGGATTCTGGTTCACGGAAATACCGGTATTTCAAGATCTGCTGCATTAATCTTAGCGTATATCATGGAAACATATGATCTTTCATACAAGTAAGTCTTAATTTTCATCAATTAAAGAATTGCTAAATACATGTATGAAATTTTAATAAATTAATTTGGAATTGCAAATTTTTTAAAAATGTGACAAGTATAAACTTTACGCGAAATTGTTATTTTAGATGCGCATTCTTGTTAGTGAAACAGCAAAGATTTTGCATAAGTCCTAACAAAGGCTTTGTGATGCAATTAATGGAATATGTTCCTATTTATAAAGCTTACAAGATGCAGAAAGACAGTCAATATCGTTCGGAAAATCAACATAACAAACGAACGATTCATCAGGTAGAGGAAGACAATTAGACAATGGATCAAACAACGTAAAGATTAAAAAAACATGAGTGAAAATATTAATAAACAATTTTATTTAAAGTCTTTGGTATACACGCGTCTTTTTGAATATAACATTTTTCATCTAAGTCCTCTGAACAGAAATTGGAGAAAATATCTTCCTTGCATCCACGTTATGCTTATTGTTATAACATTTTCCAAAATAGTGTCTTACAAATCTTTCTGACAGTTTAATTCTAGCTGGAAACTTTATGCATACGATGTTCTTATTGTTCTCGTTCAGAAACTCCCATTTAATGTCCACGGCCACCTTCGTGATTAAAAGAAAATCTCATATCAGTTTTTAAATCGTTAAATTAACTGTGAAAAAATATGCCCGAATCGAGTTTTATATAAAAATAAAATCGAAAGAAAAATTACATTAATTTTTCGGAATGAGAAGATACATCGAATTCCCGAAGAAAATAATATAAAAAATGTAATTCTTTCTCTAAGTTAAAATACAAAATTTTAAAAAATATAAAAAAGCGAATTTGAAATGTCATGTGCGCGCGATTTAAAATATACAAGAAATAAATTTTAAATTACCGATGGAAAGTTTTTGTGCACAAACATAGTAGTAGTGTAACGATATTCTTGGTTTTTGCGCAAGGGACAGTCGATATTGCTGTCAGGATCCTTGCACGCATCAGTTTTTTTAGGATCCAATGGAAAAGGTACCGGAACGTCGAATACTATGCCAGTTACACGTACTTTGACGTTCGAAATGTCTTGGTCTGCAAAATATGTCGTGTTTAAAATTTTCCTAAATATATTAATAAAACGCTTTCAAAAAAAAAAACAAACAAATTAATAATATTTTCTCTTATGCTTACTTGGTACAAACTTGATGGATATAGACGCGTTGGTACCACGTATCAAAAAACATTTCGGATCTGAATCTCGACACTTTGACACCGATACTTCCGTGAATTTACCTAGTGACGAACCTGAAACGACATAAAATTGAAAAATAAATTAACACGATAAACAAATTTGATCATTTGCTACTTAATGCTCGATCGTTCGCTTGAAGTATCTCGGATGCAACACTTTTCATGAGTTCCGCAACTTTTAAAAGTTATGAACGTTTTATCAAACGAGACGGTCCCCAATTACGGATGTATGAGTTCTTGGAATTTTACCAGACGCACATGTCGTTCGAGTTTAATTAAAGTGTTCTAACAAACCAAGTTAAATATCTTGTTCTTCAATGTGTGTGCGATATATTGAGTACTGACGTCAGAAGCGCGAGAAATTTATAGTCAAGTCTTTCCTCGAACTCCAAAAAAAAAATAAATAATAATTTCGCACAATTGCAAAATATCGTTTAAGGAAGTATAATGCGTCACAAGTGATTGACAATAAAAGGCATTCGTTGTTTTTTGTTCATCATTTGTCACACATTTATCTCAGACGATAACTCCATCGCGTAAACCAGACAACTGTGTGAGTCACATTGAGATATTTTTTAAATAATCGTTATAAAAAAATGTGCTTTACACGTTTTTATTTTTAATTATGACATAGACAGCGCTTAAACATTACGAAATGACAATATGCTTGAACCGTTGCGATAAGAAAGGACTATCTGATGCGAAAATGAATTTATAATTTAAACAAATTCTACTTTTCAGATAAATATTATTATGTACATATTCAGCACATCTTACCCTTTGAACGGCGCGGATGTAGGATCTAAAGGATTCAAGTAGTGAGTCTCGTTAGACAAAGGTTAAAACAATAAAAAAAAGAAGATGAAAAAGAAAGATAAAATAATTTAAAATGCTCAAACTAAGAATGAAACAAGGCCGATACGAGCCATTCCAAGGATGTTGTGCAGGAATAAACGTGCATGTATATATATATACACATGTATGAAATTCTCATGTAAATTATTTTTACATGTGAGTTTTTTTTTAATTGAAATTTTCAATTCTTAAAATCAGAATTTCATACATGTGTATATATATATACATGCACGTTTATTCCTGCACAACATCCTTGGAATGGCTCGTATCGGCCTTGTTTCATTCTTAGTTTGACAATTTCACGAGCCTTTACTATTCATTCATTTTAATTTAAAATGCTATTTATAGAAGTTTTATATAATTTTACAAGACAAAACACGATAAAAATAATTTCAGAAATAATATTCATCTTTGGTAAGTATTAAGGATTGTTTTGTTTTGAGTCTACATATAATATTGATATAGTGTAACCTAGTAGTATATATCTTATAGTAATGTATGTACAAAGAGAATCAAAACAAACGGTCAAAAGATGCTTTGAACATAAATTTTAAGCAGTGATAACCAGCATTTTTTGATTCTTCATAATCTTTGTAATCTTTCTTGTTTAAATAATTCTCGACTGCATATCGGAGAATCTTTCTTTCTTTGTTAATTTAAAAAATGTAAGGTTTTAAGTGCGCGCAATAAATAACTTTTGAAAATTGTTATCAATATTATCGTCGACAACAAGTAAAATTATGTGTGTGTGTGTATATATATATATGTTATTATACAATTTATTTTTTGAAATATGCAAGTTGTACATTTTTTATTCAATTTTTATGTATTGTATGTTCAAGTTACAAGAAAATCTTGTTATATTATGTATTAATAATACAAACACTTACCGCAATCCTCAAAATATATGGCAAAACTTTGTGCGGTAAAGCACAAAACGTACAGAAAAGCAAAAGTAATGTTCGTTACTCGAGTCATGGTTGAACTTGTGTGTGTTCTCTCTTGGTGGGCTTCCGCGTGGTTATTGACTTACTATTGACTCGTCACTCAGTTTTGCGATCCGCATTAATATGCTCGCGCACGCGCACAGGAAACCCAATGACGTACGTTGCCAAGCAACGGTCGGTTTCACGAGAAGAGAAAAATTTGCATCTTTTTTTTTTATTATATTCTAAGATTTACTGTGAATGAATGTTGATTAAAAATCTGTAATTTATGTTACGTATATCATACACTTGTATGTTACGTATATCATACACTTGTAGTAAATTTTGGAACACAGTCTCTTTGTTTTATTCCGATCATCAGCTGCTGCCGATTGACAGTCAGCGGCTGAAGGAGAATAACTTGCAAAGTAGAGGGGAAACACTTTCTTCCTCTTTCGCGGATTGAGACTATTCATCACGCGCTCGGCAGCTTATGTGCGTGTAAATAGACTTTATTGTTTATTAAATACGAAAATAGAACACGTTGCTTTGTATTTTGCGCGTACTGTACAAAGCGAGGATTTTATATTTTAAGTGTGTCGGTAAAATATGCTACGTAAACCATATCAGAAAAACATACACAGAATCACATCGTATATTTATTATTATTTATTTATTTGATAATTTTACTTGATGAGATACATTGACATGCGTGTTAAAAAATGCGAGACTAATTGTTGCTTAGAAACTCTGGTAAAACGTGTCCATCTGAATTCAGCCGAGCGATCAATTCAATTGATCGCGAGTTGTCATAAAAGTATATGATGTCATCTCTTTGCCATAAAAAATGCTTTTTATTTAATTTTTACCGGGAATTTTACGCATATTATTGTTTTATCATTCTCGTTCACGAATTCCCACATGACATCGAGGCTCAACTGAAAATTAAATAATTGTATGAACATATACGAATACATAGAACGAAATCGTTAGATTAAAAACATAAATATTTAAACTTTCAGGTGCAATTACCGCGGGAATTTTTTTGTCCACCGTGAATGAAGACTTATATTCGTTCTCCTGGTCCTTCGTCAAAGGACAGTTGACTCCAGAATCGGGATCTTTGCACACATCCGGTTTGTCCATCGGAAATTCCACAGGCACGTCGAGCAATACACCGTATGCGCGTGCTTTGACATTTGAAATGTCTAGACCTGGAAAAAAAAAAGAAACAACAAGTGTTGAAAAATGAATATGTATAATTAAAAGAATTATTTGACTTACTCGGTGTAAATTTGAGAGACACGCGTGTCTCACTGCCGCGGATTATCGAACATTTTTCTTCCGACGTATCACAGCTCGAAATTGATATTTCGTTGAACTTGCCTACTTCCGAGCCTAAAACAAATCAATTTTAATAAATATAAATCATTTTACTGTTGTAAAACGTTCAAGTGTCAGAGAATTATATTTGTTCAACGCAAGAAACTGTTACATATACATATATATTAATGGATCCCGCATGAACGAGTCACACGAGAAGGCGTTCTTCTCGTGTTGCTAATTCGCTATAATTACATCTCATTACAACACGAAGTTGCATGAAGTAAGCTGCAATCATTTGATTAGCCGTAATCTAATGACAAACAAACATTCAAAATACGTGTAATTAAGTTTCACTTAAATGATCATAAAACGGCAGAACTTGCTTGATACTTACCACTAATTTGACAGTACGGTGTTATCAAGTTGTATGATATTAGCTAGCTATGTCTATCTTATTGCCAATACAATTTATCAGAGACATTTGTTGAAATCGGACAGATTTACATTTATAGCTATTTGAAATGTAGAATTGTGTCGAAAACACACATCGCGAATTTTATTGAAATTTTTTTTTAAGTTTTAAACGTTGACGAATGTATTCCCAAACAACACGAAGTTAACTAAAAGTTGACTGTAAGTTGATTGAAAAAGATCGACTATAAGTCGATAATCAGTCACTCGTGTTGTGCGGGTTGTGTCACTAATTCCTGTAGTGCTTAAATGTTTATATTGTTTAATGTTCTTTATTTATTTTTATCGCTACTATGTATTTAAATCCGAATGTTGCGATCCGAATGTCTATGCTGATTATCTTCGATGTGTGAAATATGTGAAAAAGTCTTTTAATAATTTTTTTCCGATTTAGATTATACTGTAGACCGTGTTTGAATATCTATTGTCTAATGTTCGTTATTTTTTATCACGCTACGTTCGTGTACCTAAAACGATCCGAATGTCTATGTTAATTATTTTCGATATGTGAAATGCTAGAGAAGAAGTTTTTAATCATGTTTGATTTAAGTTGCATACTTAAAACTTGTAATTTTTTTTTAATCATCACTTATATTAGAAAATTTTGGTTTCAATTAAAACATTTCTACAACACAAACGTCTTACATTCTTGTAAATTTTTTTGTAAAAAGTTACAAATAAGTATATTTACCGCAATCCTCGAATACGAAAGCGATGGAGGATGCTAAGCAGCACAGGAAGTATAGGAATGAAAACGCGACATTTGTGCGGATCATGTTGCTTCTACACCTTCCAGCATTTAACGACGCCGCAAACGATTCGCGCGTCCGAATTTATAAGCAATTCGCACTTATCTAACATCAAACTACGTAACTTCGTCTCATTACACTTAATAACAGTCTCAGGAACTATACGGTCTCCTTCTCATCGCAACGCGGAAAACAAGTTTTTAGAAGCAACAAAGAGTCTTGATAAATTGCTTTGTAATAAAAAAAAAGAAAGGAGAAAAAAATCATAGGATGACTAGCATTCAAGTAAACTAACTAGTCAATCTTCAGTAAGAAAAACAATAGACTGGCGAGTGCGGCTTGTGTAAATTAACAAGCCACATATGTGGACGCTGATAAAATAAGAATTTAAAAACTGAAACTCTCGATCTTTTCTTATCTCCAGAAGCGAACGCGTAAAAATCAAGAGACGGAAACACGGACTACCTGCGTACAACTTAAACTGCCCAAAAATAAATCTTCATAATTACTAAAAATATATATATATATTTTTTTTTCAAACAAACACCGAGTAGAACCGTGAACGTCGATTATTGGCGCTAATTTAACAAACTTACCCTAGGCGAAGATATAAAGCCCGAATCAGCCGCTTCCCTATTGGAAAAGCACTAAGAAAAAAAAGGAAAAACGTTTCCTGAAAAGATATCCTGATCTCAAAAGAGTTACGAGTTCATTAATTGCAATAACAAAACATACAAATTATTTACCTGATGATTTTTTTTTATACAAGAGACATGTTACAACCAACTCTGGCTATGGAGTAAATATAAAGACAAGTTTGCACGGTCTTGTTTAACACTAAATAATTTTTTTATATCATATAAAGATGTATAAAAAATTTATGTATTTTTTTAATAAAGCTAAAGGAGAGGATATAAGACAGACTACTGCACAATATACATAATATTGCATATAATTTATTTTGGACATCACTTTGGGCCTCGATTGGGGATCTCTCCTAACTGTATCATGTTTACACGATGGAGTGACCTAATTTTCTTATTTGTTTTCTTTTTTTCTCGAAAGGGGTTTGACATCACCCCTTACGCATTGAAGTACGTACGCGACTGGGATAATGTGGTCAGCTGATCTTTCTCAACGTAATTTACGCATGCGCCAAATTACCCTCCCTTCGTTTCTGTTCCTTCGTCCAACCCAACTCCCAACAACACGAGTTGAAAGGAAGTGACGTGTGTGACGTTTCTTACAGCACATCGTCCACGTAGCGCTTCAAGCTATACCGAAGCTATACAACTACGTGTAGCGATCATTCTATCATCTGATATACTTCGTGCGACGTACTCGAGTTCCACGCGCAAACGTGAGAGTTTGATTTTATTATATTATTTATATTATATGTATTATTCTTACAAAAATACTCTTTCTGCGTAAATCAATGATTGCTCTGTGTATTCAAGTCTAAAGTGTTTCTTCGTGAATGTCTGTGCAACACGAGTGAAAAAGCTTCTATATATGTCATCACCAAACACATGTTTTTTTCTTTTAATTACTGAGTAAAGAGTGGATTAAAATTTAAGACGTCAGCGATATGGATAATATGTAAAACAAACTTTTCGACTATCAGTTTAAGACACAATACTCCATGCGATATCGAAACCTAACCTGTTAAATAAAACTAATATTCTATGTTAGGCTAAGTGCATCTTATTAATGTTTAAGAATGTACACACGATTTGAAATTATAGGTCTGTTTTTTTTCCCTGAACTGGCTGCACTAGTTCAGAGTTTGTATTTTGTTACACATATTGGAAAGAAAAAGATAGACTCTGAACTAGTGCAGCCAGTTCAGGGAAAAAAAACAGACCTTATATTTCGAAATGTTTGTGCGAACATTTGAATGTGATAGTAATTAAGTTTATTATGTTTTTCTTTTAGATTTTCTACAGTCATGGATCAGATCAAGAAACTCACAGAACCTGGCCGCCAGTTTGCCAAAGACAGCATTCGGCTTGTCAAAAGATGCACCAAACCAGATCGCAAAGGTAATTAATTTGTGCTATTTTTGAGATATAATTAAAGTAGTTTTGATTAAGAATGTGAAAAGCTATTTTTATTCATTGCAGAGTTTCAGAAGATTGCTATTGCGACTGCAATTGGATTCTGCATAATGGGATTTATAGGATTTTTCGTTAAGCTAATCCATATTCCAATCAATAACATCATTGTGTAAGTACATGCAAAATCTATGAAACATTATTGAAGAAGTCTTTTATCATTGTAAGGAGCTAATATAAATGTCTTAATATTTTAGCGGCTCATAAAAATATACTCTGTGAGATGTAGTCCTGAGGATATTAATTATAAGGATTTCATAAAATGTCTTCTGTCTTCGTTGTATGTTTCTGTCTTTTATTTATGATACAAAAGAGTGCATCTATTATTTGTGAATGATGAGTGAAAGAGACATGTATGCATAATATACATATTAATGTGAATTTTATAATAAAATGTCTCTACAATTGTCCAATTCTTAAAAATTATATCTTCCTTAAGAAGTTATTTGACAATATGGAGATAAGTTTAATATAAAATTTGAAAAAAAAAAAAATATTGTTACAACATATATAGGTAATAAGGTGTGTGTGTCGGGTCAGTCCCGAGTGACTTTCGCTACTTTAATTATTGCTCATTGTTTATTAAAGAAAGTTTATAAATAAACTAATAATAAAAACCGGATTGTTATGGTGATTTGTGTGATATTTTATTACATATCATTCTTTTCATAACAAAGTTTGTTTCGAGAAAAATTTCCTGATAAAATTCAAACATATTAGAAGCTCATTTGAGAGTTCGGATTATTCTTTAGCGTTGCGTGAAGAAATCTTTTCAAAAATAACTAGAAGTTTTCTCTAGATTGTACAAAAATATATATAGTTTGCTGGCAATTTTCTCGATTTTACTCTATCTCTCTTTATTCGCAACA
Organism: Pseudomyrmex gracilis; assembly: GCF_002006095.1. NCBI lineage: Eukaryota > Metazoa > Arthropoda > Insecta > Hymenoptera > Formicidae > Pseudomyrmex > Pseudomyrmex gracilis. Next base: position 425,264 of record NW_018020664.1, read on the forward strand.
TGTTAACAACGTATATCATTTTTGCAAAAAAAAAAGCAGTCGCGTGGCGTAGAAAAGCGTAATCAGCCGTTGAACAATTATACTTATGTGTCTTACAATAATCCCAATTCTTATCTAATATGCAAGTATTTTATTTAATTCGCAATTTAACTTTGTTCCAAACTCTTACTTTCTAAAAGAGAAATTTATACATGATGATAGATGTAAACAAAGAAAAGAGGCGTTCTTAGGTATAGTACATGTATAGAAGCCACAGCATTCGAGTAATAAAAAATACAAACTACACATTTCTTTTTCACACAATTGCACGAGGGTTACTTTGTAAAGTTACCGAGGTACAACGAAGTAGTAGTTTTTTTGAATCGTGGTTCAAATTTGATTCATAATATTTCAATCCAGATGTAAAAAGTGACTAGTAATCAAGAGATTAATAATGAGGCACGTAAGAAAAAAAAAACGCGAAAGACTTCGTCCCGCTTTGCTTCGCCCGCAAAGCGCCGGGAAAGTCTTCGATGTTAGATTTTTGTAGCGAAAATGTTTCTTTTTTTTTTTTTTTTTCATTATACGCTCTATGTATTCTACGTTATAATATATATAATTTCTATTGGTTTTATCAATTTATGCTATAACATTTATGAGCTCGGTTTCAAGTCTCGATCGTAATAAAATATTAAATCTGCATATACGCAATGACGGAGGAGGAGATAACAAATTGAGGTATATGTTCGTTAGGCACGTGATATTCTCGATTCTCTAACAAAAATTTTTCATACTTAATACTCGTCGTATAATTAAACTGGTCGTTATTTGTTAATGGCGTGTATACTTATTTATACTTATTTATACAATGCGTAATCACTCTTGCACGCGTAACATAGACACATAGTGCACTCCCCCAAGAATATGCCGTGTCATCACTGAGAGAAATACTTCCGAATTTGAAACAAGCAATCGTTTAAGCAATAAATAATTTGCGATAAGAATATTTCAAAAACAGTTCGTCTACAATATATATTGTGCATTGTAAGAGAAAAAGTTCTTATATAAGTTATTACATAAATATGAAAATTTCGTAAAGTAGTGCTGTGTGTGAAATTTTTGAGAAGGTGGGGGACCACACCTACGCGCGTATATAATATATATATCTATTTTTTGCGTATTAAATATGCGTTTTTTTTGTATATAAAATATGTATACGTACAATAACATTAAATATCGCTCGTTATCTCATTATAAGTATCCTCTGAATACAAATGTATTATTGATTTCATCATCAATATCAATGACGAACTTACTACACCGGGTATTTCGTGTGTACTCTTTGCTTTGTTTTTGCGACTTACATTATATCAATCATACATTAATTAATAAGGCCTTAAAGAATGTCGTAGTACGGTTTGTTACGAAGGAATGTTTTTTTCAAGCGTTCTGTACGTTCGAACGTTTCTTTTTCGAGTATACCGTGAGCTCGTTAAAGAAAAACAAGAAGAGGAAAGAGTAAAACGGGAATAAACGGCGAGAAGAAAGGTCGGATGGATGAACGACAAAAGGAGGGAAGACAAAAAGGTAAAAATCATTTTTCGCGTTTACAATACTATAATCGATACTTACACGCTACAGAGTTACGGACCGGGAGGGAAAACGCGGAGAGAAGCACGGATCGTTCGTTTGAAAAAAAAAAAACAAACAAACAAAAAAACAATTTAAAAACTAATAAAATATAATAAAATAATAAAAAACTAAAATGTAATAAAAAAATAAATCATCAAAATTAGCACGCTTTTTATTCTTTGATATCTTCGTAAGTGGAATGCATGTAATCCTGCCTTTGTCACGTGACATCAATCGCTTCGTAGAACAAAATACATTACTCAAATTGTAACAACTCTACACACGCGTAATTAAAACATAACAATCTAATATTTAGATGTTAGAATTTCTTTTTGATTTCGTTTTGCAAAGTACGCACAAAAGTTGTGACGTGAAATTTTCGATAAGGATTTGTCCTGCAGGCATACGGGCAGTGTGTGAACGATATCGAAAAGCTGAACTAAATACAAATTAAAAAGATTCTTAAAATTAATTTAGATTATTTACTCGGAGTCGTCTCTTCTCACTAACATCGATTAATTTTTATTACAAAAATCTTTAGTTTTCTAATTTTTAACTTACAGAACTATAAAACAGAAAAACAAAAACTAAAGTTTTATACTTCATCTTTACCGCAAAGCTGAAGTGTAAAACGGATTTTTTTTTTTTTTTTTGACCGATAACAAATGTGATAACAAATTAATCAGCTAGTTTTGTCGAAAATTTTTTGTCGTGTAAATGAAACAGCAGTTCTAATTGCTAGTGGAACTTTCTCTGACATTGATCGATAATTATTCTGTAAATTTTCACCGAACGCTCCTCCTCTTCTTCTAGAATAATTACGCTCACGTTCCGGGCTTCTCGACGATCCCCCCTCCCCGTTTTCTCAAAAGAAACGACGAGAGAAAACCGATTTTTCACAGTTCCGCTAAACTGTGCAACCGGCGTCCGATGTTGTCGACACAAAAGGACTGCTTTGTCGATAGAAATCGGTCTCGTACTCCTCGACCTTCACCGGATATTCGGTGACGCAATTCTGCGGCTGGTTCAGAGCCGGCGGAGGTTGCTGCTGCACGAAGTTCTCCTGATAACCGGGAAGCGGAAGAGGTTCGGCGAACTGTTGGTAGGCGGTCGCGTCCGCGCCCTGCTTCATGCAAGTCGGACTGTGAAGGCTCAACATGTCGACTAGCTTGCGCCTCTGAGTCTCCAGCTCTTGGATTTGGGACTTCAAGTCGTGATTTTGATTCTCAAGGATCTCGGATTCCTGCACGAGTATCACCGTCTTTTCGCGCTTCTTCAACCGGCATTTAGTCGCCGCTATCTTGTTGCGCTCGCGCCGCCGCCGACGCCGCTCCTCATCCTCCGGCGTCAGCTGCAAATCACAAGGATCGTGCACTTTTTTTCTATCTTGACGTCGGCCTCTTTTTACTTCCTTTCGAGAAAAAGAGAAAATTTCTTGGAGACGTCTCCGTCTTTTTTTGTGTCACCACGAGATTTTACTTGTTTCAATTTTTTTTAATTTTAAATTTTTGTAAATCTCTGACGTTCCGCAAGATGTTGAGTTTCTTTCGAAATGTTGAAATTGCGTCTCGTGCGACAGAGTTAGATGATTTTTTTTTTTTTTCAAATTTTCCAAGCTATTATTAGCACAATTATTTATTACATTAAAAGACAGTTCCGATTTTATCTTGACCTTAATATCTCAACGTATCTTAAGGTCACAACAGTTCTAATATTCTTGAACAACACATTCAGAAATATTAACGTTCAGAATGTGTGTCTTTATGTCCTTTTTTTTTTTATTCAGAAGTTTTTAAAACAGTGATTGAAATGGGAGTTTACATCATTCGCTCTTTATAGATACGCAATAGAATGAGCTATGCGCAAGTACGTGTTACAGCCACACGCCGCATAAATCTTTTAAACTACGCAATTTTTATTGCATAGATTGCGATCTATAATCGCGCACGACGGAAAATTGAAAAGCGAAATATCGAAAAGTTTTATACTTACGCCACTCTTGTTGTTGTTGTTACTCATTTCGTCCTCCTCCTCGTCGTCGGCACCGCTGCCGTCTTCTCTCTTTGTCTTCTTTTTGCTGTCGTCGCCGCTTCCGGTTGCCCGCCTCTTCGTCTGCAGCGTCAGTTTCAACCCTGTCCGAGAGTTTTCCAATAATTAATCTCAATTTTAAATAAATTGTCGCGATTTAAAAAAAAAAAAATCCTCGTTCGACGATGTGAATTCGATGGACATTTTTATTCGACATTTATTTAAAAACATTTATATAAAAATATGTTAGTGCACGATAGAGTTTGCGCCACTCACCTTCCTTGATGAGTTGACTACAGGTGTGTTGAACGCTGGGCGGGCTCGGCTCGCCGCTGCTGGTCGAATCCGTACGATCCCGCATGCTCCTCTCGTTGCTGCTGCCGTAGCCCTCGAAGGGATTGGTCATGGCGATCAGCGAGTTTACGATTTCTGGTGTCCTCGGCGTGACCTCGGTCGTTCCCGCTGTGACACCGAGGAGACCCGTCCCAGGCGGGCTGGGATTCACGTTCACATTCAGATTGTACATAGCTGGCTTCTCAACATTTATCTAACCTGGAAGCAAGAAAGAACTCGATTGAATTGTAATTATATAACACGATCGCGCAAAGGTGATGAATCGTTTCTTTCGTTCGGTCTTTCGTCCGCGGTGAACGTCAAAATTACTCTTGACAAGAGAATTGACACACCTTTTAGCTCGCTCACTTGCTAGCTCTCTCCCCCCCCCCTCCCCCACACGAGCGAGCTCTGTGTCGTTTCACAAATGTTCAACAAAATACACACACACACCAGATGTATAATTTTAATTTTTGTATTTTTACAAAAAACGGATTACAACGAAGAGAATTACATAACGCGCATCGAGGAATCCCGAGAAATTGTGTGTAAAGATAAATTTAACTCGCCATATATTTTAAGGAACAAAATAAGACATTTGTTTCAAGTACTTATCTAATCTCTCTTGCAAATTTTTTGTATGTATAAAAAATGCGTATTTTGTCGTGTTTATTTGATGTTACGTAACGCGATTAAATTACATGCGTGTACCTCTCTCTCTCTCTTTCTCTCTTTCTCAGTCTCTCTCTCTCTTCATCATCTTTTACGTTCTCGGCGCTCTTAAATCTCGCGCTTCACTCATCTTCCTCTTCTCTTCGACCTCAATTCGTTACATTCCTCTCAATCGCGCCGACACTTGTTTTATCTTCGTGAATATAAATCATAAAAGATAGCATTAAGATACGCGCCGTATATACATACATATATATATATATTTTTTTTTTCTCCGAAAACGTTATCGCGATGTGACCTGTCTTCGCGTCAGTCAATTCTGTTAGCTTTTTTCTTCCTTTGCGGACACGCGTTTCGCTTGTCCCGCGCCCCGTGCACTAATTACGCGTCTAATCAGTTTGAATAAATAAACTTTAGCGCGTCGATACTTGCGCGCAATATAAAATGAACTTTTTTTTAACATTGGAGTGTTGTACGAACAACCAAGATCAAATATCTCCCACAAAGTTGTGTCAATATTTAAGAGAACAGAAATCGCGAAGTTTTAAGACGAGATTTGCATCGCTTTGCTCTGTATCGTTCCTCGCAGAGCGTGCGGACTTTAGACAAGATCTGACTTGCGCCGAATTTAAAAACCTTTTTAAATTTTCATCCTTTTAAAGATTATTTCTCCTCGCTTACGCTCACAATGTGCGGATTTAACAAACGTACGGAGAGATAAGTGTAAGAATCTAAACAATTTCAAGTGGATTTCGAGAATCACAGAAGATCTCAAAAATACTCCTGTTAAGACAGAAGTGTGTACATTTATGGTAGGTTCCCTCTGAAAGAAATCGACTCGTAAACATTTCGATTTTATATATACGAAAGATGCGCGCGCGCGAGCGAAGAGCCTATATGCGGGTGTTTCCGAAGAGTATCGTCTCTTTTTTCGGAACAATCGGACACCCTCGCAACACTTCTTTTTTTTTCTCTTCTCGGTCTCTTCCACGATTTCTCTGTTTTCTCTCCGTCTGTTTCCTTTCCGCTCGCGCGAGCACGAAGAATAAAAAAAACTCCAAGACAACAAATGACTTTTTCAGATCCGAGATCCCTCGGGGCCCACATGTCTGCGAGTGACAAAGAGCCTTCATTATATACCCAGTAACCTATATGTCGAGACACACACACACACACACACAGAGAAGCGTGTGAAATACGCGCGATTCGGCGCACTAATAAATTTCTAGCTGACAAGCGATACGAGGTACGTACATACGTACGTACATATGTATGTATGTACATACATACATACATACATACATACATACATACATACATACATACATACATACATACATACATACATACATACATANTACATACATACATACATACATACATACATACATACATACATACATACATACATACATACATACATACATACATATATACATACGAACGAAAGAAGGGAATCTGCAAAAACGCGGTGTCTGCTTTATAACGACGGCATTGCAGTTTGAAATAATAATCCAAACCGCTATTTGTTTGAATGAGAACAGGTGTCCAATCGAATCCGTCGCTAACTTAGCATGCCGTTAAAGTTATAAATAGCCGACTTTTATGCGAGTGTGTGTGTATGTGTGTTCAAAGCGCGCGCACGTGTGAGATTTTGACACATGACATTTTCAAATGTTTCGAGATATTTCAATTTCTTTGAAGCGAGAAGATATTTTCCCGCGAAACAATCGTTTTTTTTATTTACGAACGTACGAAATATTTTGTTAAATTGGAATATGATGTGTAAAATATTAAGATGTTTAAAAAACTTTCAACAATTTCAATAAAGTTGGAAGGATCAAATGATTGCAACAATCAACGTTGCAAAATTTGACATTCGTTCGTATATCAACGACTGCCTCGCTCTTTCATCCATGTCGTATATTTATGAAAAAAGATATTCTGTATTTCTCTCTCGTATCTTACTTCCACGAAGTCACTATCTGATTCTCGGAATTCTAGTTCGGTCTCTCGATCCCGACGTCCTCTCTTCCCTCTTTTATACGCGGAGGTAATTAATCTACTCTCGAAGATAGATCTCGAACGAGAGGAGGACACCTCTCCTAAGAAAAATCGTGCGTTAAAGAACAAAAGAAGAAAGATTGAGAGAGAGAGAGAGAGAGAGAGAGAGAAAGAGAGAGAAAGAGAGAAGAGAAAGCTTGCGTAACTCTAACGTCCATGTGCACACTAAAAGTTTTTATCACGCTTCTTCGTCGACGATGAACGAAACACGGGTGGCCTAATTCCTATGTGTGATTACCACGAGTGCGATCTTGAGACTTTACATATATCGCGATACGCTTAACGCGTATAATCGAATAAATAAAGTTAAGTAATCCGATCTACACGTGCGTTTCACTTCGTCTTGTTTTTCTTTTCTTCAAGAGATTTCAAAATCTTAGGCGTAAACAAACTTTCTTGAGTATAAAAAAATGCTCATTCATACACGGAGATCGAAAAGCAAACAGATCTAAAAATAAAATACATATATATATATATATAATATATATATATATATGTAGAAGATTATTTTTCTATACATGGGAGAGACGAAAAATTTCAATTTATTGAATAAGTATCGAATTGAACTCCGCGTAAAAACTGGCGTAAAAACCGAGCGGCTTTACGAGTGTTAATTTACGATGTTGTTTTCGCCTCCTTCGTGTAAAGAAAACGCATGCAAATGTGTCTGTATGCGTACGTGTGGAGAAGGAGAGCTCGAGCATAAGATTATATTTATATATATATATATATATATATATATATATATATATAAGAGAGAGAGAGAGAGAGAGAGAGTAGAGATCCTTTATTTTATTTTATTTTATTTTTATTTTTTATGTATGAAACTAGAGGAGGCAAAATATTGTAGAAAACTTAGAGCACGTAACGTCTGTTCTGTTGTGTCCTCTCGCTTGTGTTGAACTTCCGCGATGAAATTTATGCTTCCTGTTCGCGTTCACACAGACGAACGTAAGTATACGTCGTCCTGGCTCTATCCACTCCCAAATGTACACGCGCGCTCCTTCTTGTGACCTTACGCCTAATCGCGAGCGGTGGAGACTCGTAAAGCCTGTTTCAGCCGATCGATTTGCACTATTCTTTTTCTACAATTTTGTAAAATGCATTCAAAGTTGCTTTTCGTGAAGAAAAGTATTTTTTTTTTTATAGAATAGAAATATTTGTTTGTTATGAATATCCTTAGGAATTGGACAACAATCCTTCCGTTTTGGTACATCCTTGAGACTCACGGATGTACCATCTTATCTTCACATCCATCGAAAGAGCTTTTCCCGTGCGTAATCGTATGAAGTCAGAGTAAAAAATAAAAAAATAAAAAAATTAAAAAAACAGTATGATTTTAATAGAGAGAAGAGACGAGAAAATAGAAATGATCAAAAGAGCATCTTCTGCTGTGCGTATCGAGATCGCGCGATTTAAAATAAAAACTACGTGCACGCTGAGAGGAAATTGTTTTAAAGACAGAGAGTTGTAATTTCGCGGCGCGATGTCAAGCTCCTTTATACGCGTAAAAGGCGAAAATGAAGCGATTCGTAAAACCGCGCGTGGGCGAAACCACACGGGTGTGGGTGACGCTTTTTTGTTGCGTGCGTATGTGTGTGTGTGTGTGTTGCGACAATAAATAAAAATCCGCCAACGTAAAAAAAAACATGCGTGTTGTCGGCGTTTCTCATTTTTATCGCTTGCCAGATATTATATAAAACAGAAATCTTCCGGAGTCGTTCGATCGAGACACTGTTTCACGGAGAGAATCTCTATACGATTAAAAAAAGTACCGAGTATAATTAGTTACAATTGCGGACTTCGTTAATTGTGGGGCAAACCGGCTGCAGCCAGTATTTCAAGGAAACTAGGAGAGGAAACATTAACGCGGACGAACGATTAATGGAGATCAAGGCACTTTCGTCCTCCTCGAGCCCGCATCTTTCTCTTCGTATAAGAAACCGGCATATACGGGTGCGACTTTTGAAACATTCCGATGGTGTTGGTGCTGGACATGTGTGTGTGTGTGTGTGTGTGCGCGCGCTGTCGTGGCATATCACAAAAGAGGAGACCGAAAGGATAAAGGATACACGGCGCTCTTGTCGACGACGAGCTCGGTCTGCAACAAAAAGTCAGGAGAGATGATATAACTGGATTCGCAAGTAGAACAACAGATAGAAAACGGGGAGATGAGGAAAGAAAAAGGAAAGAGAGAGAGAGAGAGGAAGAAAGAAACCATTACCCACTCAAGGGCGTCAATGTCTCTCGCGATTAAATTTAAAATGCTAATGTAACGGGAGAAAGAAATGGCAGCACCTCTCCTCTACCTCCTTCGAGAAAGGCGATGGGGAGGAGGAAGGAATTTACTTCGCATGCGTACAAGTAGAGAGACGCCTGCGTTGCATGATGTGCGCGTTAAGCAAATATATACAATATCTGTGTATGCGCGCGCGCTCGCGAGTCCGTGCGTGCGTGCGTGCGTGCGTGCGTGCGTGTATTGTTACGATCGCGATTTTATCGCCCTGAATTATTCGTATGTGCCATTAAATCGATATCTATCTCATTTGTAACAATTACGAAAACGCGCGTAAGCAATATATATATTATATCTTTTGTCTCGAAAATTGCGTTTTGCGAACTTCGTTCCTCTCAAAAAAAAATTCCCCACCGGAATAAACAGATATAATCGGCCGTTCGGACACATCTGTTATTTCACGCCAAAGTGACAAAAAAAACATATAAAGTAAAATCGGCTTTTGTTAATGAAAACATGTGTGTGAGCGTCGCTTTATCGCCGCTAAAATATATACGCGCAAATGTTTGCAAAACTTCTCTCGTATCGCTACATACAAATGTAAAATATCGTGGCGTTTTTTGTAGTGATGTAAGATGTTAAAATCGCGCGCGCGCGCGCGCGCAACGAATTTTAACAATATATAGACATGTATGTATATATATTATATTTTACGCGAGATTATATTTAAAAATTGATGCGTTATTTTTAGCGCAACTCGCACACACTCGCTTGATTTCTTATCCACGACGGTCTCACCGACGTGGACGCAAGGACGAGAGGTGGTACTTCCACCTCATCTCTCTTCTAACATGTGTCTCTATCCAATAAAACTTTTATAGCGCCGTCCCATGCGCGCCGTACCTGATTCACTTGCTCGTTGAAGATACGCACCAGTACGTTAATTGACTCAATCAGATATACATCTGATTGACACTTGGACTTTTTTTTTTTTCACACTTATCGCTGTTTTCGTTGTCGAAACGCGAGAATAGGAGTACACGTGCGCGCGTTATATCAAGGACTTTGTCACGCAACCAACATTGAAAGTATGTACGCACCGAGAGATAGATAGATAGATAGATAGATAGATAGACAGAGAGAGAGAGAGAGAAAAAGAGCAAATGCAAATCTCGTGACACTCCGAGAAACGAATTGTTTTCCCGAGAGAGCTCTAAATTCCAGAATAATTTATTCCCGGACTGGTAGATGCACAAATCGCATTTGTCTACTCTTGTGTCTATTTACTACGCTCGCGTGTATATCTCGTTAAACGAGATAATAGATAGCCAACTTCAAAGAGAGAGAGAGAGAGAGAAAGAGAGAGAAAGAAAGACGCACACACATGCACACACAGAGACAGACGGACGATTGCGCATTCATATTCATGAGAGAGGCTCACAATACACAAATGTCTCGTCCTACTTTTTCGTTTTTGCGAGGCACCGGTTTCGAGGAAAGAACCCGCACGACAATTCTTCCGAAGAGACAGTGAGAGACAAATGTCACATTGAAAAAAAAAAAAAAAAAAAAAAAAAAAAAAGACAATAGTTGAAACAATGTTAACAATGCGCGTGTGCGCAACACAGCGAGATAACAGCGAAATAATAGGAAGAATCACGCTCGAGAGAAGAAAACACGTTTTCTGGAAAAATACCTTTTCGTCGCGAATGAAACAAACAAGTTCCTAAACTTCTCGTCTGTGTTGAATTGTTCTCTTCAGCCGATACACAAGAGCATGTGTACAAAACGCGTGTTTCTTCCGCAAAATCGCGCGGCGCAACATTTAACGCTGAAATGAAGTTCTCGGGCGCTAAAAGTTCTACATCGTCATCACGTCGCGACCTTGAACAATTGCGATAAAAATTCGCATGAATCAATAGCAATCGCAATTGATCCGACGGCAACTTCGTGCCGCTGTCATTGTGCGTCGTCGACTTGCGAAGTCTCTCGACGTGCGCGACGAATCCGCACTCCGAAGAGCGAAACGAAATCGCGCACGCGAAAGCTAGAAATTGCACGCACAAAGGTTATTATATCAGTCCGACAAACCTTATCGGCCTAATTACGTCAAGCCACACAATATATTGTATATACACACATATGTACGCGTACGACATAACCTTTCCGATGTATCGAATCGGCGATTTTGCGATCTCGATATCTCGCGCATGATTCGAAGAACACAATCCCCTTCGGACTCTCAACGGCGTGTTAACAAAATATTGCAATCTCTTTTATAATCGGAGCAAGAGTTTGGATTAGATTTTGTGAAAAAAAAATTTATGTCAAAATCCTTGTAACAAACCTTGCGCTCACCTATACTGTTTTATCAACAACGAAACCCGTGCAGAGGAAAATTGCGATGGAAAAATAAACGAATCTACGAGCGCGCGTACACACACACACGCGCGCGCGCGCACGCATCCGGATTGTTGCGCGCGCAATGTCACGCCGCAAAATGATGAATATTTTCCCGTTTTCCATCGGTGAAATCTACATCCAGCCAAAAATCACGAAACAATTCGCCGTCACAGCTTGCCAACATCAGCAACAAAGGCGGCGCGGGCCAAGAATAGTTAAACAAAACCGTGTTTATTGCACGAACAAGAACACGTGCTCCGAATTTGACGCGGAGGAATCTTTGTTTAATTGATAGCGATCGAGTGCGCTACGTCTGTACAAATTCTCGAGTAAAGTTTACACTGTGCGCGCGCGCGCGCTCGCGTGTGTGCGCGCGTGTGTGTTCGAAATTGGAGATTACAATGCAAATCGCGCGTGTAATCGAACATTTATTTCCTCGCGCTTTTTACCTTCACGACGGTGTCTCGGGCGCGAGAGACTCGTCACAAATTTAAAGGACAAGCGCATCCGAGAAAGCATCTCGCGAGCGAGCGAGATTCTCACGCCTACCTTCCTTCGCGACTCCGTCTCTCTCGCTCGTGTCCCCGGCGTCGCACACTCTCTCTCTGTTCTTTTTTCCCTCTTTTTTATTTCCTCTCTCGCACACACTTGTTTCGCTTTTCCTTCGCTACGCGCACCCGATACCTTTTCCGTCGGCTGCCGGCGCGCGACTGTAGATAATTGGCGGTCGCGACCGGCCTAGATATATAGCGGCTATATTTAGCCACCGTCGTCATCGGGACGAGCGCCGATTGGCCGGCGATGATGTCGACCGCGGTCGCGATTGGCCCGCGCGCGCGAGGATCGCGAATACACACGCCGGCGAGAGAGAATCTCATCGCGGCTAGCTGGCTGGCTGGGCGCGACTTCGCGGCCGCGACATTTGTTGACATGAAACTGTCAGGGAGAATACGCACTCCGCTGCTCCCTCGCCGCGCCATTTCGCACCGCGACATATTATATTCGACACAGCACGTATACCGTGTGTGTGTGTGTGTGTGTGTATGTATATTCGATGTATTCCGCGCTCGAACTATAACGCGAACGAGAGTCCGGAGCGCGGTAATTAATTTTACCGCACTAATTACATTCGGGAATTGCGAACCGCGCTTTCAAACGCGCCTCTGTTTTTACTTTTTTTTGTTTTTTTTTAATGACAATTTAAGGTCTCTTTACACATCAAGAATTGTTGCATTTACTGAGAAGAAATTCCACATGAGTTTTTTCACATCCACAGAAGTACTTTAATGATTTTATGTCACGTAGTGTGTGCGCACATACATTAGTACGTATATTAATCATCATCTGCGAAACAAATGATGCACGCATGCTTTATATCACTATTATAATTTGTTTTAATAAAGTGACAACAAATTTTTCTGCGAGTTCTTTGACGATTATCATCGACACCTATGTGACCTAAATCGAGATACAGGTGTATACGAGGAGATGAACAACGGCTCTAGCATGCGGCCGCGGGTTAGGTGAGTGGGTGAGATTTATGGCGAATAGAAGCGCGACATGATAATCAACGATTATTACCGCGACCTGCCGCGTCTATTAATTTGCGCGCGGTAGACTTTTGAAAAGCCTTGAAAGTTGCTGCCGCCGTTGCTTGCCACCGCTCGCGAGAGAGGTTGCCCTGCCCTACTCACCACTACTAGTACGGATGAAATCACGCCGTTTCCCGGCAATGCTGTGCATTATGCGAAAATCGCACGCTAAAATTAGTCACAGACGATTATTGCGCGCGTCGCCGGTATGAAGTAAACGCGCGCCGCGCACAACGAGAGAAGACAAATGTATCGGATATTTACTCGCAAACATCATCATTTTTCTCTTCCACACACACACACACACACGTACGGACATTCTCTCATTTATTCATACGTGACTTATGTATCTGCAATTTTTTTTTTTAGACATACCGCAGTCTAATTACATGATGTTTTACGCGTAAGTTTACGTGTCGCTGTGTTTAAAATTCATATAACGAATTTATATTATCGAAAGACTTGCATATTGTTTGCAAAATTATCTACGCGCAATTTACTTTCCATTCTCTGTTAAATTTAAAATATACGTACGTGATTTTCAACGAAATTTGTTAAAAATTGTAGTCGAGTAACGCAATCGATCGATCGTTACGTTCGATAAAAGTGGCCAATCGATTTGCCGAATTGGAAACAGTAGCGCCATCTCTCGTGGCGGGCGAACACATTCTCGAACAATTCGCAGAACACTAGGCTGAAATATGGCGGTATCTGCGGGATTCGAAAATGTTTCGTGACAGTTTCAAGTATTACAAGAGCCGAAATCCCACACCCGATCTCAGCAACGTGATAGATCTCGAAACTCCAAACTGCGTCAGAGTGTGTATTGTTATTTGTACAAAATTTATACGTATAGTTCCAAATGTGTGATTATTTAATTTTTTAAGGTTAGGAACGTCGAACTGTACGCTCCTGAGAAACCCATCGAAGACGGTTTGGGGCTAAGACCTGTGGAAAAATGGAAAGTTTACGAATTGCTAGATATTCCCGGTAAATGAGCATGGAATATTATAATCGAAAAAGTATGCCGTTAGAAATGGAATATGATTAAATGTAAAATATGTTTTTTTCTTAATTTTATAGGACTGTTTTTTATTCAAAATCCATTTACACCAAACGGTCAAAGATACTGGATTATAAAATGCCTAAAAGATTACTCCAAGGAACCATATAAATTAAATATAGATGTCCACAATGTTTTACGCAATGAAACATGGTGGAACTTGTGCTTTCAGTAAGAGATTTGCTGTAGAAATAATTTTAAAGCAATTTTTTTTTTTTTTTTACCACACAAAACAGATTTTAATGTTGCGTTACTCTTTAAAATTGTATTATTTTAATTGATCGCTCTTAGAACTTCGGAAGGGTCCAAGGCTCTTCTGCCAAAGCTACGATGGGCGACGCTAGGTTATCATCACAACTGGAACACCAAATTATATTCCGAAAAATCAAAGAGCGACATGCCTGTAGAATTGTCTGACTTAACATCCGTGTTGGCGGAAACGTTAGGTTTCTCGGATTTCAAGGCGGAAGCGGCGATCGTAAATTACTATCGAATGAATTCGACCTTGGCAGGGCACACGGATCACTCGGAGATCAATGTCACGGCGCCCTTGTTCTCAATCAGTTTCGGACAGACGGCTATTTTTCTGATCGGTGGGTTGAAACAAGAAGATCCTGCTAATGCGATGTTTCTGCGAAGCGGAGACATACTAATAATGTCGGGCAGCTCTCGTTTGAGGTATCACGGAGTGCCGAAGATACTGCCGTTGTCCGAAACACCTTGGGACGATGATCGCGAAGACAAGAATGAGGATTACACTTACAATCGGGACGATTGGAACAAAGCACGAACTTACGTCGCCGAAGCTAGAATTAATTTGAATGTACGACAAGTTCTGAGGCCTGGAGAGATTGTATTATATTAAATGTATTATACATTGTACTTATATGGAATTGTTATATATATTAAAAATATATTTATTTTGAATTAATATAAACATTAAAACACATCTATTGATCCTTACCAGATTTAATAGCGGTAGAGACAAAATTCTTAATATGTATATTTTGTTTTAAAAAATACAAATTTTTATATTTTTGATAATTTGTACTTATAAAAATTGATCTTTTGTTGATCGTATCGTGTACACGTGATTTCAAAATTGCGCTCTAGTGAGAATGCGATTGCCGCGACTTCCTGTCTGTCAAGTCAGCTGATCAGTTCTGTTCCTGTCGGCCGATACACAGTAGTGAAAAATGTCAGGAAAAGACAAATTACCCATTTTCCCTTCTCGGGGGTATGTGTTTTGTTTCAATAAATTCGCTAGAATTGTTAACAAAAATTCAGCACTTAAATTTGTTCATTTCGTCATTTGTTTTGACTTTTCGAGAGTTTCACTTTGAAACTCTTTGCAGCAATGGGTGTAACCGCCGTCTTTATTTTAGTAAAAAAACATTTGTATTTATATTTAAAACATTTCTGTTATTTTTTCACAGAATAGTTTGTTTCTAAGACTACCTGTTAGTAAAGTTTACATTACAGTGCGATAATATTTTATTACCGAAATTTCAAAAGTTTGGTTAAGTTGACATACGCGCGTCATATGACCATGTTTTCTTCTTTTTTATCTCATTGTCTAATGTCTAAGACTAATACTTAATTCAAAGGTTTTTTTTTTTTTTTATTTCACATTTAATATTTTTATTCTTTTTTTATATATATATTTTCTATTCTGTCATAAAATAATTTTTCTTTGAAGAAACGCTTGCGATTTTCTATTTGAAACAATTTACCACATAATACAAAGATTTATTTATATTTAGGGCGCAGATGTTGATGAAATCCCGTTTACAAGGGGCACAGAAAGGACATGGATTACTTAAGAAGAAGGCGGACGCGTTGCAAATGCGCTTCAGAATGATCTTGGGAAAAATCATAGAAGTATTATTGATTTTCTTGTTATTTTATAGAGAAGTCACTCACATGATAATATAAAGAAAGAAACAAAGGATTTAATATAAATTATTCTGTTATTTTCTCACTTTGCAGACTAAAACCCTTATGGGTGAAGTGATGAAAGAGGCAGCGTTCTCGTTAGCGGAAGCAAAATTTGCTACAGGTGATTTCAATCAGGTGGTTTTGCAGAACGTGACAAAAGCACAGATCAAGATACGTTCCAAGAAAGACAACGTCGCCGGTGTGAATCTGCCTATATTCGAGTCTTATCAAGACGGAACCGATACTTACGAGTTAGCGGGTTTGGCCAGAGGCGGTCAACAATTAGCCAAGCTGAAAAAAAATTATCAGCGAGCCGTGAAGTTGTTGGTGGAACTTGCGTCGCTGCAAACGAGTTTCGTCACTCTGGACGAAGTCATCAAGATCACAAATCGACGTGTCAATGCGATCGAGCACGTAATCATTCCTCGAATAGAGAGAACTCTGGCTTACATTATTTCGGAGCTCGACGAACTCGAGAGAGAAGAGTTCTATCGGCTGAAGAAGATTCAGGATAAGAAGAAGATTGCCAAAGCAAAGGTGATTGTCATAGATAATATACTGTTTATATTAATATTATTAAAATTGTTCTATTGTTTTAAATATCCGCATTTGCATTTTGTAGGTCGAAGCAGAGAGAGCAGAATTAATTGCCGCTGGTCTCAACCTGGATTCTGCAAATTTACTCGAAGAGGATGACGATGACGTGTTGTTCTAAATATTGTAAATAATAAATATATTAATAGTTAAGAGAAAATATTGATAATGTATGAAGAGTCTCTTCCTGTTTATCATAACTTCACGTTATTGTTAAAAGAGGTCGGTCTTACCTGTACATTTTAGACAATATTATAAACCATCTTGTTTAAGTATTATCTTTTTTTTTGCTGCTTAGAGAAAGTCGCTATTATCGTGTGTCTTTATTTAATCTTTTACAAATATATATTGTACAGAACAATTTTTATGGACGTACATTTAAGTGTGATTGTGCACAAAACATTGACACAAAAATGAACGATCAGTAAGTATATCGTGCGTGTCTCAATACATTCAAATAACAAATTCTGTAAGAAGTACGTCGCCTATTTTATCTCTCTATGTAGCAAAAAAAAAACTTAACGTATTACAATGTGTACGATCATCGTTTATATTATTATCTTCGGTTTTTGTGAAACGAGGAATTATATTAGATAACCGTTACAAAACCAATAAATATATATGTAATATATCTATATATACATATGCGAGTGTGTTATCTTTTATCTAAATCACACGTCTGTCTTGTTTTTCTGTTTCGATTTTCAGACTTCAAGAAAACGTGTGATACAGCATAAATGTTAATAATACAGTTTTCTCAAGAAAGGTATAAATTTTTTAAATAATTTTATATTCGAATTAATGTCGAATGAAATTTTTGTTTAAAACAAAATTTATTTCTTTACGTTTAAATCCATGTTTTTGCCGCAGAAGAAAGATATCAGAAAAGTGTCAAATGAGAAATTGGCGCTTCCGTAAATAAAATTTTCCGATTAACGGCCGCAACATAATTGGCGTGTACAACTGACCTAGTGTATTCGTTAACTGGGTCGATCAATATTATACGAGCAAAGGCAGGGGGAGATGGTTTTCCCATACGAGAGAGCTGACCACCCTACTTCTCTGTGAGGAGATGCGCGTGTGGAAATTGCTTCCAGTGCGCGGCGGAAAATTCGCCTGCCCCAACCATGTCGTCGTCTTCGTGCGAGGACGGTATGATGGTCGTGAAAGTGCCGGAGGATCACTACGATGAGGCAATTCACCACTTGCGATGGAACTTCTTCGCGGACGAGCCCCTCAACAATGCCGTAGGACTTTGTAAGAAGGGGGAGTCTCAGCGTGAACTTGAGCGACACTGTCTGCAAACCTTGAAGCAGGGTTACTCGAGGATGCTAGTGGATAAGAAGGGAGCGGTGAGCGACACCCACCGTATTATGAAATACGACACTGATCAGTTTTCACTTTATTTCATTAAAATGTTTACTTCATTATTTAGAAAACAAGAGAGAAAAAAGTTTTTAACAGTTGACGATTCTTGAATAATTTTCTTAATAATTTTAATATAATCATTCTCGCAATTACATATAAATATATATATTGTTATTTATTTAATTATTTACATAATGCTATTAATTTTCAAATTTAAAGAAGCTTAATAAAAATATGTTTCGTTTTCTTCTTTCATATACGCACATGTTGCAGAATTAAAATTATAAATTTTTGATGTTATTTAGATTGCAAGAGACTTTTTGATATTATATTTCGCGAAGAGTGTTGAATATTATTATTAGAATCACTTCAGATAATGGGAATGGCACTAAATGGCATCCTGAAGAAAGGCGAGCGCGAAGAAGCAGAACGGCGTCTAGCCGAGCTGAACGACGAGAAGTTCAAGAAGATTTTCGGATTACTTTACAAGCTGAACGAAAAGGTCGATTTGTTTGCAAAATACAACGTGGACGAGCTGTTCGAGTGTCGGATTCTCAGTATCGACGAAAATTATCGCGGCAAGGGTTTAGCCGGCATTCTCATGATCGACACTATAAAAACTGCCAAAGATGCCGGTTTTAAGGTGAGTCTTATTTATTTTTAACTCAATTATTTTAATAAAAAAATTAATCAAATTTGGTTTAAAGTTTATTTTATTTAATAAGTTTAAAGTTTATTTTGTTTAATAAGTTCTTTGCAATTGTGTTATATTTTATTTCGATTTAATTTTTTTATCTCTATGTGTGTACATCTTGATAACTCCTGAGTACTCGTTGCAATTATGTATTACATATATACATAATATATTGAATTATAGTCCGTTAGAGGACGGACATTGCGATGTGTTTTTGGTTTTTATAATTTGGGTTTTTACTCTATTAGTTTAAGATCGATGCGTTTGCATATACAGCACACACTTTTCTTTTGTGTTTCAGCATGATCTTTGATTAATATATGCATAGGATGTGTGATTTTCGTTTACTTCCCCCGTGAGATGTATTACCGCACACCACTTGTGTTACTCTTCCCGAAAGGTACTTTCGCACGTAATCCCCTCAGGCAGTAAGAGAGATCAATATTACGAATAAGTCTCTACACAGATCCCAATAAAATAATTCGAAGAAACAAGAAACATATAACAAAGAACTCTAAAAACATTTTTAAGAGAAATTAGAAAAATCTCTCTCTCTCTCACTTTTTCTTTTTTTCTTTTTCTCTTTCTTTCTTTCTCGCTCTCACTCGTCCCTCTTTTATTCGAAACCGAATTTAATATAAAGATCAACAAATCTTTCGTATCCGTGAGAGATTTGTATACATGTGTACTTATACGTATGTATATGTGTATGACACATGTATATGAATTATTAATTATAATAATGTAATAATATCACATAGGTGTGCAAGGCCGACGCAACCGGCGCGTATTCGCAGAAGGTCTGCTCAAAGCACGGCTTCCAGGTGGAAGCGGAAATTCCTTACGTGGAGTTGGACAAGTCCATCAGACCGGCGCCGCCCCATCAGGCGTTAAAATTGATGGTGAAATTGCTAAATTAAAGCGTAAACAAAAAAAAGTTTCTCACTCGCAGTTAAAAATTCGTCGACATACGAAAAGCGCAAAGCGCTAAGTAGATGAAAAAAAAAAATATATATATATATATATATGTCGTTGTGTCGTGTCATGACAATAACAGTTCGGTGTTAATACGTGTTATGATGTCGCAAATGACGCGCCCTCTCATAAAGTATTTTAATCCACAAAAAAAATAAGGAAGAAAAGTATATCACAGCGTCGAGATATTTTCGAGAATAACATCTGGTATTATTATTACACTTCGTCTTCTTGTGTGTGTTCTGAACGAGATAAAACGTTGTTAAAAAAAAAAAAAGAGAAAAATTATTGAGGCGATTGAAAATCAATTATTCGATACGAGTGCAGAGAGGGACCAGAGAAGCTTTGAAAAGGGTATTAAATTACTATCTGCGTGCGGCAGTATAAATCTATATACGTAAAAAAAAAAAAAGAAAAAAACAAAAACAAAGAAAAATCGAAAAGCTGCGAGTTTTTAAATGTTATAATTTGACGAAGTTGTGCTAACATTTGTATATGTTGTGATTTGTCGATAACTGCCGTGCACAAATTTGTCCACGAGATTATATATACGTACGTCCAAGTATATCTTCTTCCTCTCTTCTTCTCGAAAGTCAGCGAAACATGGTCATATTCGAATTTGTATATTTATCAGAGGTGTTACCCGGCCCTAAGTTACAAAGCAAACCAGGCTAAGTATCTAAGACAAAATTTTATATGAAAAATCCCGTTATATTATTATACCAGACAAAAGTTATATAGATTTGTTTGCTTGTTCTTCTGTTGAGAACTCTGGTTCGAAAAAGGTGTTTCCTGGATTTGCTTGGAGTGGTGAAAATCTTAGGGCCGGCTCGGTACACAGAATATACCAAGTGGGTCCACATATGTTAATAAAGAAATTACACGAAAAGAATATTATATTTTTGTCGATGCCACATGTTGCAAAAAAATAAACATATATTTAGAAAATGCATACATGATTTATTTTGTAAAATAAAACGTTCGCCAAATCCGTATCGTACAATGTGTGATTTAACATAACTTATACATATATCGCGCGTTGACTGCGTATTTATTAATTTTTTCACTGCTAACTTAATGAGATACTATGCAACTTGTGTCTGTTGAATTATTATTAACAATTAACAACCGTTTTTAAATATTTTATTGACACTAAATATTTTATTAATTAACAATTATTTTTACTAATTGTGTCACGAAATATCAGTTTTTTAAAGTCGCTCTACGCTCTAACATATTCCGAGCACGACCGCCATGTTTTTTCTCGTGTTCGAATTAACTCGAGCTCAATAGTGAAAGAGTTATAAAGATAAAAATAAAAAAAATAATAATAATAACAAATCAGAAAATAATCAAATAGATAACGCGTTTGCAAGTCGCTCGAGTGAAATTTGAGTTTTTCAAGTTTAATATAAAATTAAGACAGAGAAAATCTGATAAACACAGCACAGTTGCACGCAATGATTCTAGAAGTTTATTTGCGATCTAAAGTTTTTTTGCAATTTGTTTTGCTTGCATTGCAACTGTGTCAAGTATTTTCCTTGAATCCTGTTCAAATACCGAATATCTCGCGCTCTCCTCCGAGTGGCCTCTTCTTGCGTCGCTGGTCCACCTAGAGCTCTGTACTGCTGTGCCAGTTTTCTTAATTTCTCATTCCTATTCTTCGCTACCACGACCGATCCCGTAGATACTGGACTTTGCTGATAGTAGCGCATCAGGGCGCGATGTCCAACAACTTTACCTGATGGCAACTTCAACTCGTAATTCATAAAGGAGTCGTCGTTTAGAGGAACTTCCGATGATTCCGACAACTCCTCATCCGGATCCGCGTCTTCCGCGTCCGGATAGCTGGAGGAGTAATCGTAAAAGTGCGAATATTCCAAAAATCCTTCTCCCTCAAAAGGTAACTTGCAATGTCCTTTGTCAATCATGTGCATTCTTACCGCTTCGACGCTTCGCATTTCTTTTCCTTAAAAAACAAATTTATTCTTATTAAAATTAACACAGTCTTCATATAAATCTCTCGAACTTCAAAGTAAAAGAAAGACAATTTTTAAATTGAAACTAAGACTGACTTTTTTGTTTTTGATAAGCAGAGAGACTGAACAGTTTATTTACCTGTACACCAAATGCATCTGAATTTGCCAGATATTTTCTCCCCCAAGTACAGCAGCAACGCTCTCTTGTCAATGCAGTATTCAAGATCAGGTAAAAAGAACGAATGCTCTATCATCATATGTTTTAAGTTGCGTTTCATAGAGCTACTGTGATGATTACAGAACAAGCAGTTGTTTTGATCTATAGGATTTTCCAAGTCATCAAGCCACTCGTCTGAATCTAGAGACTCCACATCTGAATCTGTTTGCATTTCTTCACTCTTTGTACTTGACATATTCACTTGACAATATGAACCTCCAAGATACGAATGAGTTAAGGAATCTTCATCTTTACTATCCTGCGTTTCTTCTTTTATACTTTTATTGTCTTTTGTATCATCTACATCCATTTCTGTTTCCTCTTCTTTCTTCTTATGTTTATTTGACACTAAGTGATTCTTATGTTGTTTCTCACTATGGAATTTCTTCTGACATATTTTACAGTGCCAGTTCTGTTTTGTCTGACTGGCTTCGGTGTTTTGTAACACCTCTTTCTTCTTCTGAAATTCTTCCAATGTAATGGAAGACAAATTATCTACCTTTCTATGCAGATTGTACCTGTGCCATTCGGTAGAATAATGCTGTCTTTGTTTTGCGGAGTCTTCAAAGATTACACCACATGTCAAACAAGTATATGAGCTTTTTATAGATTGGATTGTGGATTTCATTGTGGTGTTCATTATGTGTGTGTCTTCTAGAAACTCTTCTCGTTCTAATAATCTGTTAAAATAACAAAAACAAAATAAAGATTATTAGTAGACGTATATATTTTTGTAGGGTTAAACTGGATAGGTTAGGTTAGGTTAATGGTGTGCAGAAAAACACCTTATTTATGACTTTTGATTATAATTATTCTAGTTAAATTATTTGTTAAAGAATATTTACCTTGTATAAAAAAGCCAGTAGTATTTTAAAACATAAAATGTAATTCCTTTTTTTCCTGACAAAGTTGCTCACGATCGCGTGTCCAAAGATGACTGTGCTACCGAAGTGCTAGTCCAAGATTAAGTGGCACCAAGTGGCACTGCTGGCGCGAGTGAATACATACAAGTGAATTAGATTAGATTAATTGGTTATAAATGACACCGGTATATCTACTTATTATCTAAAGAATTCTCATTAGTTTATTTGAGTTGTCAACAGCAATCATGGCAATGTCTATTTTCACACGCTGTTCTCGTTTTCGATGTCTTCTTGGCATAAGTAACAATGCTACAGTTTTATCTTCGAATGCTGCAGAATATACGGTAGGTTAAAATCTTAGAAATTAATAAAAATAAATTATTAATTCTGTTTTTACGTATTTTTCTTATTTAAATCATATATATATTAATTAATCAATGTATGTGTATAAAATTATGCTATTGAAATTGTTGAGATTATTGTTTTCAATATATAAACAATAACAATGTTTTACTAAGTAGTTTATATTTAAAATTGTAGAATTCTGTACGATGTATTAAATCTTCATGTACAACATCTGCTGATATAACTGATGATCTAGTAAAAGAATCTGGAAAGAAATATTCAGGCAAAATAAGCAAAGCTATGTTGGCTTATTTGCAACGCGCAAGACAACATGGTAAGTTTTATGCTTTAAATAATCAGCAATATTTTATAATTTTCCAATGAAGCGTTTATATAGACAAACATCTATAAAATTTTGTCATTTGCATATTTAGACCAATTTATGAAAAAAGAGATTCTGGAATATGAGATAGGAAAACGGCATCTGGCTAACATGATGGGTGAGGATCCTGAAACATTTACACAAGAGGATATAGATGTACGTGAATATATAAAGATTATATTGGAAATCAGTTTAATAAAACACATTAAAATTAAATGTAACAAGAAATTTATTTTCAGAGATCAATTGAATATCTATTTCCATCAGGGTTATTTGAACCTCTAGCTCGACCGATGATGAAACATCCAAACATAATTTTTCCAAATAGGAAAGAAGCAGAATTTGATGAAACTGGAAGGCCTTTCCATTCTATGTTCTATACTTCAAAACCAAATTATTATGAGATGCTATATGTAAGTGTTTCTGTAATAACTTGTTTTTACAGAAATAGAAAAAAAGCAAATAACATTAAATTTGTTTTTGTTTATGCATAGAATATTGTGGATATGATGAAATCTCTGAATGATATCGAAGACACATTAATAAAGCAAGGAACATTATCTCCGAACAAAATGTGCGTTATTTAACTAATGACTTTATAATATATATTTAATTTAATATATTTATTTAACTTAAATTGTACTTGACAATATCTGTTACATATACATGTGTCATTGTGATTTATCAAAAATATACTGTTGATCTTTTAGTGATCTGATAAGTTCTGCATGGTTGTCGAAACAGGAAATTGAAGATAAATTATTGGAAACTATTACTGACACGGAGGTAAATAAGAGTTAAAATTGTGTGTTACAATTATTGCTACTAATGACTTATTTTGATCTCAGATGAATCAAAGTCGAACACCATGCTGTATAATTCATAGATGTAATAATCTTTTTAGTATACCTATCTTATTGCGTCACTGGAACGATTAAGTGATCATTCACAGTCAAAACATGCAACAGATCTCATTATAAAATATCGTAAACCGCTTGTGGCTTTCTCCAAGAAAGTAGATATACTACCTGTAAGTATTAAACACTTTTGCTCAAAGGTGTGTGTATTTGCAACGACATGTAATTTATATATTATTACTGTACATTTTATAAATTTTATAGCTCAAATATGACAGCACAGGACGACCGTACATCACAGTTAAAAGTAAGTAAAAAAATAATACTTATCAAAATATAAAATTGTGTTTATCATTGTATATTTGTTGTTAATTCAAATTAGATTTTAAAGATTTTTTATCTTTAGGTTTTAATCGCAATATATGATTTTTAAAATTATATTTGTTGCGTTTCTTGAAATTCATATTTAGTTTTATATTAATTGTTTTTCAGACTGTATGAGGAAATCGGCAAGAGGCGAAGTGACGATTTGGGGAAATGGTACGGGAAAAATCACTATTAATGGACACAACATCACATATTTCGAAGATCTTCATCACCGGGAACAAGTAAGTTTAATTTATTTCGTAGTTGTGAGAGAGAGAAAAAGAGAGAGAAAGCGTCTCTTGCGCAATCTGCAATTATAATTAACAGTTCTTAAAAACAGAGAAATTTATTATTCCAGAGAAATATATATATATATATATCTCTGGTTGAAAATATATGCTAAATAAAGTACATACACGCACATTTAAACACAGAAAAGATGTTTGGCATATTTTAATGCCAATTTAATACTTCCGAGTATCAGTGGCATGTAAAAAAACCTATAGTTGCATAATTTACCTTGCTTGAAAAATATCCGAATTATCAGAGAATCAAGAAAAAGATTTTCTGAGATTTATAAAAAAATCTACTAAATGAATTAATTTTTTCTATAATCTGATTTAGTTTGTGTTGATTTTGATTTTTGAAGTATATATATATATACTTCAAAAAAATATATATATATAGTTTTATCACGAACTTTTATTTTTGAAAGAATTTTTTACACTACATGTAAAGAATGCGATAATTAAGAATGCATGAAATGCGAAAAAAAAAACACGTCGACGCCTCTCAGAGACTTTTGGCGATGTGTTTTTGCAATTCAACTGATCTCATCTCGGATACATGTATCGCATTAATGTTTTTCTCGCCGGTATAACCGGTATAGTACGGTGCCAGAGAGCCGGTGCGTTCTTTCGCTTTCAGTGTTAATCGGTCTAGCAATAGAATAAGGTGATGCGTTCGAGACGATTATACACAACGTCTGCTGCCGAGCTCCGTCTCGCGCCGTAAACTCCAAGGTACTTTCTCATTCTTTTTTTGCACTGTAATTTCGGTCGCGTAGATTTGTGCGGAATAAAAACCGGAGTCATACTCATAAAAAAAAAACGTATTTCTTTGCGATAGAAATTATCTCTTCTCAGATCCAATTATAATTTTTTCTCTTTTCACAAGGAGTTTTATATTTTTTTCACAACATTTTTGAGATCTTTTTTTCAAACAGTTTTTATACAAACTTGATACACTATCAAATAGTTATATCACCTTTATAGGTAATTGAACTTAATACACGAGAACAAAAAAGAAGCAAAGATGGTAGATAATTTCGGCTTCGTATTCTCCACATCGTCCACGAGAGATGTGGAAAAAGCCGAAGAAGAGGTATCAAAACCTGCTCCGGAGTTGTTACCACAAACGAGCACAACCTCTTTGTTCCTAAATCGACTGAAATGCAAATACTCGTCCAAGCAAGATGGCAGCCAGCTCGAGAATCGCACTCAACGCGATTCGCCGTTAATTCCCTTTTCTTCCACGGATTACTCCGTCATCAGCGAACGTTATTCCTCCGAAGAAACCGTCCACTCAACTTGTTTACGTATCAATGAGGATTTTATCAGAAACGTCCTGACGGAACACCGAAAACGTTTAAATCGCAAATCCCAGATCTGGGAGAATTTAGAATTGAACGATACGGACGAAATAAAAGCGGAATTAGAAAATTCCACACCCGACGAAATCAATGTTCTATTATTGCAAGCCAGTTTTATAGGTAATACAGATTTAATTTGCACCTTGTGCGAACTCGGCGCGAACGTTAATTACATCGAGTCCAATCAAAGTCTTACGCCGTTGCATCTGTGCGCGTTCCGTAACTGTTTGGATGGCGTCAAGTTTCTGATGGATAACGGCGCCACAATTGACTCCTATTCGAAGCACACGCCGTTTCATTACGCCGCCTTCGGCGATGCTGTCGATGTGGCTCGGTATTTTATACAACAAGGCGTTAGTCAAGAAAATCCGAATGACGACGAAGAAACGGTACTGCACGTGGCCACGCGGACGAACGCTGTACGCGTGCTATCTTTATTATTGCCGATCAGCAAAGAGCTGCTAGATCGCTTGGATCAGGACGGATATGCCGCCATTCATCACGCAGCCGATGGGAATCCGATTTGTATGGAAATGCTTCTGAAAGCTGGCTGTCAAGTGGATTTGCTTACCAAAAACAAAGACAGCGCCTTGCATCTGGCCGCGCAAGCCGGTTGCGCGGATACTCTGGCTCTTCTGGTGGAGGCCAAGGCCAATCTCCAGCTAAAGAATCATCGGGGACACACGGCCTTGCACCTAGCCGCTCGTGCGCACTCCCTGGAATGCGTGGAGATTCTGCTCAAAGGTCGCGCGGATCCCAACGCGGAAGATGACGAGTGCCGAACACCTCTTCATCTGGCTCTTGGCAAGTCTGTAATGACCGATGAGATCATCGAACTTCTACTCAAGTGGCGAGCAAACGTGAACAAGGCCGACAAGTACGGCTACACGCCGCTCCACATTGCCGCCTCGAACGAACTGTCGCGGTGTGTCAATTTGCTGATTAGATACGAGGCGGATCTCACTGCCAGGACCATCGGCGGCAACAGTGCTCTGTCCATTGTTCTGCGAAAAACTCCGACTTCTCTGGATATGTTCGAGAACAGACTGGATGCGTCTCTG
This sequence comes from Pseudomyrmex gracilis, assembly GCF_002006095.1. NCBI lineage: Eukaryota > Metazoa > Arthropoda > Insecta > Hymenoptera > Formicidae > Pseudomyrmex > Pseudomyrmex gracilis. Next base: position 452,556 of record NW_018020664.1, read on the forward strand.
ACTCTCAAGCGGCAGGGATTCGTCGCGGGTGAGCTCGAGCTACAGTTGGATTTCCATCCGTTGATGCAAAATCGGCGAAACCGACAGGGACGCTGTCCCGAAATAGGCTACCTCAACACCTTTGTGAAGGAGGGTTACAACGAAATTCTGGAACATCCTTTGTGCCAATCCTTTATCTATCTCAAATGGCACAAGATCAGGAAGTATTATGGCGCGAGAGTGTGCTTCTATCTAGTATACGTACTGATCCTTACCAGTTGGGTGATCACTGCTTTGGCTCATAATTGTTACAACGAGGCGCGGGGATTTTTCATGAAGCCGCCGTTGTGCGCGAACGCAACTGGTATCTATGGCTTCTTCTTCAAACATCCGAATCTGCTCAATGCTCAGTGGTACATAGTGATCGTGCTCACTGTGTTGGAAGCTTTCCGCAAGCTTGCGGTCATTCCCACTTATCGGTCCTTCAGACAGTTCTTCACGCAGATGGAAAACTTGGTCGAGTGGTTCGTGATACTGAGTGTGTTCTCTATCTCGTTCGTGTACGAAGGCAGAACGCATAACTGGCAAAATCACATGGGTGCTCTGGCCGTGCTCTGCGGCTGGAGCAATTCGATGCTAATGATAGGACAGTTGCCGGCATTCGGCGCTTACGTCGCCATGTTCACCAGCGTGCAGGCTCAAGTGTTCAAACTTCTTCTCGCTTACGCCTGTTTGCTGGTGGGTTTCACGGCGAGTTTCTGTGTCATCTTCCCTTCCTCCAAGTCGTTCAGTAGTCCGCACACGGGTCTCATCAAAGTCCTCGCGATGATGACTGGGGAGTTGGGTTTCGAGGATCTCTTTTTCCAAAGTGACAAAGGCGGCGCTTACGACAAGGGCGGCATTTATGAAAACGCCGTTATTTATAAAAACGCCACTGTTTATGAAAACGCAACTGTTCACGAAAACGCCACTGTTTACGATAACATAGCGGACACTTCCCGGATCCTGTTGCACATTTCGGCTCAGCTTTCCTTCGTTCTGTTTCTCCTGTTCGTAACGATCGTTCTGATGAATCTGTTGATCGGAATAGCCGTGCACGATATCAAGGGTCTGCAGAAGACGGCGGGTCTCGCGAAGCTCGTTCGCCAAACGAAACTTATTCACGACGTTGAAATCGCGATCTTTCTCGGACTCTCGCCGTCGAAACGCTTCGGTAAATGTCTGCGGTGGACTTCACTGTTCCTGCCGTCGCCGTTGCGAGCCGTTTTGACCGTTCGCCCGCTAAATCCCAGAGAGAAGAGGCTGCCTCGCGACATCCTTTCGACAGCGTACAAGATAGCCAAGGAAGGAACCGGGCAGAGCACTTTTGCCGCGTTGCGCAAAAAAACGTACGGCCCTACCTCATATTTAAACCGTACAAAAACATCTTCCAAGATCGACTCAAACGCCTGTCGTCGTCGTGAACCCGAGGATGATGCGTTGCTGCACGATTGCAACAGATTCAAGAACGAAATCGCGGAACTTCGACAGATATGCGAAAAAAATTATTCTCTCCTTCAGGAGCTTGTAAGAGAGAAGAACAAAATGATCAACGATTAAATGAAAAAAAAAAAAAAAAAAAAACAATGTCAGCGAGCATCTGTTTTTATTTCTTTTGTTAATATGTACGTTGTTAAATGCGCTGAATAAATCCTTGCGATTAAATATATAATAATAGGAGAGAAAGAGTTCCGTGTAATTATTTCGCTAGCCAAGTTTCGCTCTAAAATTTCCAACGAAGTCAAAGAATATAGAGACAACATTAACGGTACAAGTAGACTGACAGACAAAACCGGTTTTATTCCGCATAAATTCCTATGTGTTAAAAGTTCAACTTTCAACATGGAAATCCGTTATTAAACTCGAGATTCAAATAATGTGAATTGAGATTTATCTCTCGGAGGAAAGATTTAAACCTATAAATTTAAAAGCGCGACCGATTCTTTAACTATTTTAAACAAATCTATAGTCTTACGTGCACGTGTGTTTTCTCTCTCTCTCTCTTTCTCTCTCTTTACGCAATTTATATGCCAATTTAAGACTTCTCTGAATGGAGGACACCCCCGCAGCCTCGTTCGGAACGAAGCGAGCCTGTTTCGCATTAAACTCGAGTGCTATTTTTTTTATCGAATAGAAAACGAGCGCGGTTTATTTTATATTTCGCGCACACGCGGCGTTTCGTTAACATATTTTGCATATCAATGATTTGTACAAGCAAGTTTAAGCGACTTAAGAATGTAAATGTACTTGAAAGAGATTTTGTGAATACAAAAATAAATATTGCGTTAAACAAATTGTGTTACATTTGAAACGGCGATTTTATATTCACAGGTGAAAGGCGCGTTCGGCTAGATGTGCATTATTCATGAAAAAAATTTAAACTCTCTCAGAGAAAAACAATAATATAAAATACTTGTTCTCCGAGAACAAATTGTGTAAATTAAAGCGTGATTGCTTTCTCTCTCTTTCCCTCTCTTACTATCTAATGCAATAGAGTGGCAAATAAATATCTATAATACATATCCGGCAGCAGCAGCAGTTTCAGTGTGATAAGAAATTTAAATAAACAACGATGACAAATTTAGAACAAATTAGATTCAACCAGCTTTCAAGTTATATTTTTCTAACGCGATCTGGATTAATCCGGAATTTAACTTAGAGACGCCTATTTGTATGCGTATAGAACATGTGCTGGGAATAAGATGTGAGAGCTGCTCGGCTTACATTTCTTTATTTTTGTTTTTTGTGTTTTTTTTTATTTTATTTTATTTGTTACGCTTCTGCCCCCCCTGCTTGTGCCAATTCCTCTTCCCGCCAAAGTCAGTTACAACTGACCAAAGACTTACGCAGAGTATGTCATGCAGTACGTGTAGCGCGATCGCGCGAACCGGTTAAGTTTGTTGCACGAAGCGAACCGCGTGCCGTCACTCGCAACAATAGGCATCTCTCATTTATCTTAATTATGAAAAAAAAAAAAGAAGACAAAAGTGATCAAAACTCACTCCTCGCAATTTAACAATCACAAATATTTCGATGTTTCCTCCAGTCAGTTTCTGCACGTTCTCGCGAATACGTGTGTCTGAGAGAAGACGAAGCTATGGTGTAAAACAAAGGAGAGCTGATGATCGAGCGAGAGACAAAGTGAAAAATATACAAAAGAGCTACGTACCTTAGCGTAATCGCCGACAATCTGCTTTTTTACTCTTGTCATCTCACACGTTGAATACATTTTGTCGTGATTATTTGTAAACGATTATTTACAGATAAGTGCAAGTCATGATCAATCAATTTGTGACAAAGTGCATCTCTATATTTTATATTCGATCAAATTAGAGTGACATAAAAACCATAAAACTTGGAAAACCAAGTACATTTAAATAATTTTATAGTCAAATACACATTACCAAAAAAAAAAAAAAAAGTTAAAGCGTTTTTGCAATAGAAGGTCAGAGAAGAATGTGCAAAAAAGGAGAGACTGTCTTCTTTGAAAAAAAAACGTCAACTTTGCATATAGCAATATGATAAATAGCATTCAATTTAAAACCGACGCTTACGTAATAAACTAAACATTGTTCAATAACGTAATAACCGATAAGCTTAAGTAATTTCGAGAAAATCACGTGAGATAAAAAAAAAAAAGAAAGAAAAAATAAGAAAATTGTTATAATTACAAGCGATTTTTGAAGAAGATAATAATCGGATTATAATCCTTTCGCACGAATATTTGTGGAAAACAACTGAAATAACAGAAAGGACAGGACGGAGAAAAATATTTCAAGCGATTCGAGCAAGTTCAGACCGAGCGAGGAAGAATGCAGATTTTCACTCGACTCGCGAGAAAATAGAAGCTTCGCTTATCTTAATTGGCAATCTTCTTTAACTCTGCTTCTGAATATAAATCTCTATTAATTGTGTCCGAGCAATGTGCGATAATGACCGAGTTTCGTCCGAAGAAACGAAGGCAGACGCGTTCGAGATGAACAATCTGAAAATGCCGATTGTTCTCAACGAGGGCAGACATCCCTATCCCATCACCAGAAGCTTCAACAGTCACCAGAAGAACCAATCGCTCTCCGTGAGATTGGCGTCTACCTACCGATCTCTAAGAAATACAAATCCCGCGGAAAATTATCTGCAAAGAATCGGCGATGCGACGTCGGAATCCGATAACAACCGGCTCGAGATCGACGCCGGCGAGGCGCCACCGGCCGACGAATCCTTTTTCTTCGACAACTTAGAATACTGCAAGAACCACTACGTGAATGGGGCCAAGCTGAGATCGGCCATTTGGTCCATCGTCGATCCGATGGAAACGAAACTGTTGTTGTCCATGGAAAAAACCAGCAAGGTGTTGCCGAACGTGTGGGAAAACGAGAGATTACGAGACGTTGCCTATATCTGGGCCTCCTACCGCGGCTTGCTTCATCTTCTGCTGGAACTGGACAAGGTCGGTGCGCGCTTCAATTACGTCGAACCGCGAACAGGTCTAAATGCTATATTGGCAGCGTCGTTGGGTGATCAAGTTGCCTGCTTGGAGCATTTGATTAAAAAGGGAGCCGATGTCAATTGTGAGAGTTTGGTTACCCGTTATACTCCGCTGCATTTCGCGGCGCTCAACAACAGCTGGCGTGCCGCGGCCACGTTGCTCGACAACGGCGCCAAATTGAATTACGTTTGTCAGGAAGTCGTCGAGCCGGTTCTGCACAGTGCTGTCCGCGCGAAGGCTGTAGAAACTGTGAAGCTGCTGCTCGAGCGTGGCGCCAGTTTGGTCGAGAAGAACCACTTGGGCCAGACGCCGCTCCATGTCGCTTGTTTCGTTCAGTCTGTACCGTGCGCGGAACTTTTATCAGCCAGCGCATCCAACGTCAACGCGGTGGACAGGGAGCACAGAACTCCTCTGCACTTTTCCGTGATGAGCACCGACTCGTCCGCCGAGTTGGTGCAGCTGCTGCTGAAGCGCGGCGCTCTCGTAAACGCGACCGACAAGACCGGCTTCACTCCACTCCACATCGCCGCGCTCAACGAGCAGTCCCGATGCGTCGACGCGCTCATCTGGGCGGGCGCCGACATCAGCGCGACCACGTGCACCGGATTGTCCGCTCTGAACATCATACTGAAGAAGATTCCCGAGTCCCTGCAAGTGTTCCAGCAGCGACTGGACGCCTCCATCACACTGACCCGACCGGTGCCGCACAATCGCGAGTTCGAGATGCGGCTGCACTTCGACATTCTCTTTCCCAGCAACAATAACAAGTGCGAGACCAGTTTCATTAATAGTTTCGTGCAGGAACACCGGAAGGACTTGCTGTCGCATCCGCTGGTCATGGCTTTTCTGCATCTAAAATGGGAGAAAATTCGTAAGATCTATTTGCTGAGGATACTTCTGTACACTATGACGGTAATATGCATGACCACATACGTGCTGAGCGCATTGGCGTACAATTGTTACAATCACGACGCGACGAACAACTCGACATCGAACAAGGTATGCAGCAGCAGACGAAGCACTGGTTTCCTGTTTCGAAGATCAGCCATCGAGGTTCAGTGGTATCTCGCACTGGTCTTAACGTGCTTCACCATACCGAGGAAGATCTTCAGTTTCATGGTCTACAAGTCGGTGATAAAGTACTTCTCCGTTATCGACAACGTGCTGGACAGTGTGGTCGTGGTGAGCGTGTTCGTCACGTCCTTCATTTACACGGGACGCACCTACGATTGGCAGAACTACGTCGGCGCGTTCGCTATACTCTGCGCTTGGACCAACTTGATGCTGATGGTGGGACAGTTACCGGCTTTCGGCACCTACGTCGCCATGTTCACGCACATTCAATTCGAGTTCGCCAAGCTTCTGCTGGCGTACTCGGGTCTGTTGATCGGTTTCACAATCAGTTTCTGCGTGATATTCTCGGGCGAGCCCGCGTTCGGCAATCCTTTTACCGGATTGATCAAGGTCCTGGCCATGATGGCAGGCGAGTTGGACTTTGAGGGACTCATTAGTCAGGCGGACGATAAACCGGCGAGCGAATCATTTGTTATTTATCCTCTGTCTGTGTGCTCGCAGATTCTCTTCACACTGTTCATAGTGTTCGTTACCGTGATCTTGATGAATTTATTAGTCGGTATCGCTGTTCACGATATACAGGGTCTTAGGAATCACGCAGGACTCACGAAATTGGTGAGACAAACGAAGATGATACTCTTCACGGAAATGGTGCTGCACAATACGACAATTCCGTACGCGTTCCGGAAATGGATGTCGGATCACAAAATCGACGTGGAAAATAGGAAGAAGGTACTCGTAGTGAAACCGCTCAATCCGCTCGAGAAACGATTGCCCAAGGAAATAATGAAGTCTGCGTATGAAATAGCGAAGAAAAATGTTTTCCTTAACGACGATATCAACTACAGCGATCACGCCGCTTGGCTGAAACGCCGACAGAACGAAGAGTGTTCCAACGCGACTCTGCAGACGTCAATCAAGAAACTGATCACCATGATGAAAGTAAACGAGAATGATATAAAATTGTTGAAAAACCAACTGCTGGAAATGAACAAAATACTGGAAAGTGCCGCAACATCTTTGACAAAGAAAGAACGTTGTACCTCGTTGTGAATAAGCGTGAATGATATCGTGCGGTACGAGATTTGATCGTTTAAGTTTCAAGTTATTTGTTTTGCTCTCACACATTTTCCACATACTTACATTTTGATAAACAAAAGAGATACAGAGAATGCAAATAAAATGTATAAACAAAACTAATTTAATCTACCTCTAATCAACAAAATATAAATAAATTTATGTTCAATTTGTGCTAATTTTGTAATGGTAAATTGGTTACATATACAAATTCGAGATTTTTTCTCACGCCTTTTGTATTTTATACAGATTATATTTCCACTAATTTTGACGGATATGACGCATAAAGTGGATGTCGATGCTACAATTAACGGTGGAGGGCCTACCGGACAATCAGGTGCTATACGCTGGGGTATAGCATGGGGCTTACGTAGCTTTGTTGACGCGTCAACGATCGAAAGAATGCGAGTTGGTAAGTAACAGTAATTATTCCGATAGAAAAAATCTCAAATATGAAAACCGTCCGTTTCGGAAGTTTGTTAATCAAAATATTGTTGTTTTTTTGTTTTGTTTTTAAATAGCTGGACTTCTAACGAGGGATTGGAGAAGACGCGAGAGGAAGAAGTTTGGTCAAGAAGGTGCCAGAAGAAAGTTCACTTGGAAAAAACGTTAATTTTATTCCAATTTCATAATTCTTCGCGCAATACACACGTAAATTAACATTAGACGATAAATAAAAAGCTAAACGTTTTCAAACAATTTGATTTGTTGTCTCAACTGAATCTGATCGTCTCACGTAGAAAGTTAATAGCAAAGTGTGCCATTTTCTTTCCGACTCCCTCCCTCCTCCCCCCAATAAAAAAAGAGCTCTTCTACATTTCTTCCAGAGGCATTAGACCAAGTAGTTTCATACCTTGTGCAAGAACATTTTTAGAGACGTGAAACAGGAGCAACCTCTGACTAGCGACATCGGGCGCTTCGTTTTTCACCCTCAACGTTTTGAAAGCTCTGTTAATTGCACGTCTGTATATAGAAGAAGAAAAACTTTTACATCTCGCAAATACGGTAAAATTACAGAAAAGTAAATCGATGGCGCTTGTGAGCACTTACGTTAAATTGAAAAGATACGCTGTTAAAACACACGATTCCATTTCTTCGTACGACCTCAACACCACTTCTTCGAAATTGGAAATTAATATGACCAGGTCATCAACAACTTCCTCTCGCAGAAGACTCGGTTCGCATTCCGAAACCAAGACGGCGCCGCAGTTGCGCTCCAGATTGACGAGTCGACAATGTGCGTACTGCAGTTTTACCCCAGTGTCTCCTTTCAACTGACCTTACAAAAAAAAAAAAAAAATAAACAATTAAAACAAACTCTTGTTTATCGCACCGTATGAACATATTAATTGTTTTTGCGATAATCTAGAAAAGAAAATTTACATCAAACGCTGCGTTCCAGTCGAATGTGTAATCTCGTTGTCGTCTTCTTTTTAAATCGTTAACAATCATCGCAGAGATACCTAGTATGTCCGAGCTGTTATCTGTCGAGTCTAAACGAACTTTAGTGGCTGAAATAACGAGAATTTTATTATAACAACATTTTCAAAAACTTTTTCTATCATATTGTTGGACAAAATGTTGAATTTTTGTTAGGAAGCGAGGTGTCAATCATACATACTGGATGAATCTATTTGTTTCTGTTTCATGACATCTCTGGCGGTGTCCAAAATCTCTTCCAGAAACGTGATGTTTCCCTTTCTCGTACGCAGCCCGTTTAATCGGCCGAACTGCACGTGTCTCAGTCTGTCAACCCACGGCATTTTCATTCGTCTCAATATCTCCAGCAAGTTTGAAAAATAATTGATCTGCGCGTTGTCAACCACGTAATACATGCGATCAAAATTGTTCTTCTCAAACCTATCGATGGCCGCGGCGATATCTCTAGCTATGTACAAAGTGGAGCCGTCGCTCTTTATTACGGGAACGCTCTTTTCGTTTTCCAGATTCACAACTTTTCTGTTCAGTTCATCCGTCACTAGTAATTGCATGTCTTCCATCATTGCGATTATTTTTTCTATTTTTCTCGCGTTGTACATCGACTCCCAATGATACTCGTCAAACGTAATCCCAATTCTACCGTAAGTTCTCTTTAATTCTTCGACCGTATATTGTTTGAACATTTTCCACTGTTCAAATGTAACTCCCGTGCCGGTCTCGAGATCCTTGAATATTTCTCTCGCACGTTGCAACACCGAGGAATCGGTTTCGGCCAACTTGTTGGCGGTAACGTATGCCGTGTACAAGGATTTTATGGGATTGTTTTTCATCTCGTCCTCGTGAATACTTGCCATATCAACTCCGAGTTGGATCAAACCGTACTGAGTGCCCCAATCGCCTAAGTAATTTATTCTCTTGACATTATTTTTCACAAAGCTGTTGATATTGGCAATGTAATTGCCAACAATTGTAGATCTCAGATGTCCCATGTGAAAGGGTTTTGCGATATTGGGCGAACTAAATTCCACTATTACGTTCTTCTTCTCGCTGACAAAACTCGGAGCCGATATTGTGGAACAATTATGTTCGAGCACATTCTTGATGTGTTTCTCTCGAGACAGACTGAAAGAGATAGCGTTTTTTTCTATACCTACGTCGAAGATGTTACTTGGATCGTGAGTTAAAATATTTTGCACTTGATTCTGTATGTCATATTGATTCGTTTTCAAAGGTAATAGATACGAATAGACTCCGTTGGCTTTGTGAGGCTTTAAATGCAAACAAGACGCGATGTCGAGTACGTTTATGTTGGAAACGGAGTCTGTAATCTGTAAACAAAAAAGATATAATTAGAAACAAGAAAAATGAAACGTTAAATTATTTTTTTTAATTTTGCGGTGAAAAAAATATCAAATATCAATATGATAAAAAATTTGTGTATATATAATTATGTGCGTAAAAAATACCTTTCTCAAAATTGCAGTTCTTACACTATTACTCATGTTTAAAAAATCTACTGAGCATCAACGGTATGTAGTGTAAAAAAGAAGGATGGCAGATCCACGTGTTTTACTTTTTGACACACTGACTTCTTGAAGCGCACATGATGACACTGTATTCTCTGTGTTTTTATACACTTGTATTAAATCGTTCTTTTATCACACTGTTCTTAGTTTTGTATCTTTGATCTTCTTATTCAAAATCTTTGTGTAAACATAACCGGAATATCTCGAGGGTTAGGAAGTGTCCGCCATGTTGAAGGTAAAACGAGAGGAGAGGGCAAGATCGAGCGGGACTTTCAGAATTTTTTTTGACGTACACATCGACCATTCGAGAGATAAGAAAATTAGTTTTTAATATGTATTTTTACACAACATAATAATCTTCGTTACAATCCCATTTGTATACCAAATACACTACGTATGTTTCGCGCTCACAACATAATATAAAATCGTAGTAAAGTTACTTCATTCATAAATTTAAATGTATAAGTATGTATATATATTATAATTATACATGCGTATAATTTCATATGTAATTTGTATACATGGTGTAAGCAGACAAGAATATTGTTACATTGCACACAACGCGCTGTAATTAATCAAAAACTATTCTAAATGCAGGTGCAAATATTTCAAAAATATTTATTTGACTCTGCAATATCGAAGCCAAAAATTTATTCTCTGCGCTTTCTCGCAAGTACGACATTTTGTCTGCTTAGATCACGATCGCACATAAAGTAATGCGTGTGTAAAAAAATAATCACGTTAACAACAAGTCGATCTTACACAGGATACAAATACTTCGGTTTTGTCTGGTAAAAATATTTATATATTACAGCTACGAGAGTCTAGAAATCTATTGGTATCACCTTGTACAAGTATCAACTTTATTCTAAATCAAAGAATAAAAAAAATCATATTGATACAAGTCCAATAACAAAAAAAAAATAATACAACCGAGAAATACCGACGATGATTTATCAATGATCTCAATCGTGCGCAATCTCAAACCTCATGATCGATTAAATACGCGTCCTTTCTGAAGGAATAACGCGGCGGATTGTGACAAGGCAACAGCCAAAATATAGGATGGCTCTTCCCGCAAACTTGTGACAGGAGCGTGAACGTTCGCGGTGTGTTCTTGTGGAGACGTTGCTGCGCGCCCTGCACACGTTCAACCGCGGTTTCGTCGCCCAGAATTCCTTGGAACTGATCTACCAGAATCGCGATGACGAACATACCGAACAATCCCGACTCCAGAACTAATATTACACAATGTAAACTGCAACAACACGTTGTAAAGTGCAAGCTTTCCGTTTTCAAGAGAAGATCAAAATTGCATCTCGTGAAGGATTTACGTACATGCGATTTTGCTTGGTCGCAATGTCGGTGTTACACTGCGGGCAGTCGTAAATCCACGACGCGATGACTAAAATAATAGCGTATACAGCTAATGCTCCAACGTACACTAGAAACTGTATAAAGTACTTTTGATTCCTCTCGCCGACACAATTGTTTATCCTGTAAGAGATGTTTGTAAGTAGAAGAACAATTTGCTTTTCTTAAGTGTATTGTGTTATTTCATCCAAACTTATCATTACCACGGACAGTGATGATCCATCCTTCTTATACAACGTTTACAAATTCTGCAATGATGTGCTCTAGGCGGTCTGTACGTTTCGCACCTGGTGCATACCGTCCAGTCATCCTTCTCGTCGCTCTCATGATCATCACTTCCGCCGACATGAATGTCAGAGAAATCCATTCTACTCTGCGGAAGAGGTACTATACCGGGATCGCTGCAGACAGCTTTTAAGTGAGCCATTATTAGGAGAAATACAACGGTGTTGAATGCTGCCACGTGAAAAGGACCCCATAAGCTGAAAAGAAAAATTTATGTTCAACATCACATCATAGTCATCAAAGATATATATCACTTTAGATTTTAATTTCATGTTTTTGTAAACCAAAAAGTGTTACTGTAGTATTATGTATTATTAAGATACTAGCCTGTCTTGCATAGTGTGCAATACGATCCATCGTATCACCACGTAATCAGCATAAAACACAGCCACATAGGTGACGATAATGCATATGATGCCACAGGGATCTCTGACGAACATTTTTCGGCAACAGCGAATATCCTGAGCGGCGATCAGTAATTTTGCAGGTTTTCATCACTGTACACATGATGTCATGTGCTCATGTCACCTAATATCGGAATGACTGCATTGTTGATTATTTTGACGTTAATGACTGAACGTGTTCGTCATCATATGTTGCATATTTTTATTGCAAAACAATCCAGATAAGACTGTCGCGCCGATTTGTTATCCCGACCAATCTGACAGAAAATATGGTAGAACGAGTCAAAAGGGAGAAAGAGAAATTTTACTTTTCAAAGTTTGGCGTTATCGAAACTTAACAACTTAATTAGGAAGAAACAGAAACAGGTGGAAAACAAAAATAGGATTTAATCCACCGAACGGCACATCAAATACTGCGACAGACAATGTACAACACCACTGACAGTAGCAGGTAACTTTGGCATCATGTAATACCTTACTTCTGCCATTAGGTTAAGGTTGGGTTAGAATGTTTTCTGATCATGCGCAATATATATTTAGATAGTTGCTTTAAATAATGTTATATATTTTTTATTTATATCTGATCAGTTTTGTTACATTTCAAAATACTTGAGAAAATGTCGTTACTTATTTACTACATTGAAATCGGCCTGATTAGAAAACATTCCAGCAAACACAAAGTAACAGTTACGTAATATTAACGTTATAATTTCCCACTAAACAATGTAACTGCTACGTACAAGGCATGACATTGCAGTTACATCGTTGAGTGGGAAATTATAATATTAATGTTACGTTACTTTGTGTTACTTTGTGTTTGCTGGGATGTATCCTTATCTAATTCAACTTACATTCAATAAAGTTACAAACTTAACATTTAATTGTATATATTATTATAATATATATATATATATATATATATATATATGTGTGTGTATATATGTCGAAAATATGACTTTTTGTTTTATTATTCTGCATTATTAAATGCATCGAATTTCTTCAGATTTCTGAAGAAAAAAGATGAGAAATAACGCGAGTGACACACAGTTCAGAATGATATTTTATTGTGCGGTCTGTACATGTGTGTACACGGTGTTGCATGATCGTTAATTAATAATCTCACAGAATACAAAAGATTAAGGCAATGATTCGTAACGACGTCTGTGTCGTCGAATAAACGTGGACTTACGAATAGATAAAAGTTTCGCGAATATGTCTTTTAAAGGTGATGAAAGTTGAATTCGTAGCCGTCCACCGGCAAGACATTTGACAAGCTGTGGCCGAGCGGCTCGGCGGGATCGGAGTGCAGGGAAGACGTGTGATGATTAGCCGCGGCGGTCGCAGCCGCGGTGTGGGCCGCGTGCGCGGCCGCGGCCGCGGCATTGCCCTGAGCGGCCTGGGCAGCGTTGGCGGCTTTTTGCGCGGCCGCTTGCGTGGTCTCGAAGTCCAGACGCGCCGCTGCGAGCTGCTCGGCAATCGCCTCGGCACGCGCTTTGGCCTGGCCTACCATTGTGGTTTGAGCCGCCAGCTCGGCCGCGGCCTCAGCCGCCGCTTGCGCGGCGTGTTCGGCGGTCGCTTGAGCCGCGTTCAACGCCGTGGTGATCACCTGCACCTGATGCATCGCCTGTTGCGCCGCGTTTTTCGAAGACGCGGCCGCACGCTGCGCCTGTTGAAGTTGCTGCTTCTCGCCGTCCACGGCTACTTGCGCGTCTCTCGACTGCTGCTCCAGACCCATCACGATGATCTGTTTGCCGGCTAAAGCCGCAGCTGCCGTTGCCGCGGATTGCGCCGCCGCTTGAGCCAGAGTGTTCTTGGCCACGTATGCCGCCTGTCCAGCGGCTGACGGTTGCTGGTTCAGCTGCGTGCGAGCCTGATCAGCGGCTCCTGCAATCAAGACGTTTGCTTCGTTTTAGGATTCTGAGACTAAAGGAGCTAGAAATGAAGAAACAAATAAACCTAATTCCTCTTAGTTCTCTATTTTGATGAAGATATCAAACCTCTAGCGATACTGGCCAAGGGTCCACCCACGCTGTAACCAGGCCGGATAATGCCTGAACGATGTCCGGTCGAGGCGGCGACGACGGGGGCGGCCTCGATATAATGAGCATTCGATTCGATCAAACCTAAAGCGTGCTCGCCGGGTGCCGCATATTCGAATTCATAACCGCTGATCGCTGGTTGATCGAGAATTTCCTTTTTAGCTTTTCCGCAGTACGTGAGAGTCACACAAGCCAGAAATATCAATAGAATTTTCATGTCGAAGAGCGTTTGATTTTTCTTGATGGAACTATATAGATATCTGAAAGTATAGAAAAACATCTTTGTATAGAAAAAAGAATTACAAGCGGATTTTGTGTATTCCGGTGCAACTATACTGTTGTCGCACAAAGTTACGAAAGCAAAAGGTAAAAAGACACCGAAAGATAAAAAGTTTTACTTGTTTGTGAAAAACTACTTGAATCCTATTTTCGTTGTACAAGCAGTAAGTAATGCGAGAACGAAGCAAAGCGAAGAAAAGAAAAAGAGAGAGAAAGAGATAGAGAAACGGTGGGGAAACCTGTACTTTTGCATGAGAGCCGTCATTGTTTCCCGTGACTATTTTATTTCAACGACTAAAAGCGGGGGTGAACTGACCGCGATACCCGAGATCGAGTCACGTTTGAGAATTACGTAAAACATAACGGAACACTGAGTAAGGAGCCGGTAGTATCAACGGAACCAATCTGATCTTAAAACCAGTCAAGCGTTCAAAAGTGACTACGTCAATGCAAATGCGAGGGTACGCAGAAATATGAAGGTATTGAATTACGGGGATATAGACTTCTCGTGCTCGCACAATGCATTATATTATTAAATTAATTATCCCTCTAATTGAAGCAAGAAAAAACCCAAGATCCATCTGTTTTTCTTCTCCTTCTTTTCCCCATCAAGCTGTTATGAGTCTCAAAAGTACGCGCCAGTGCGTTTCGGACATTGCGTATTTTGTCTTTGTTTCGGTTTCGTAATTGTTTCTTTTTTCATCTTCTTATACAATTTCTACTGGGACATTTTCCCGGTTGGCGATGTGCATGACTGCCCGATTAATCCGATTGGCTGTTCCGACTACGATTTCAGACGTGGAAAAGAAAGAGATCGCGACAACGACGACGACACGGCGTCGAATATTGGATAATAATTGATCATGCCGAATCAACCGAGCAATCACGGAGAAAGTAATGCATAAAAAGCGTGATGCAACTACTAGAAGTGATGAAAAGACATACACCGCGCTGATACGCGAGAGATACGGATAGATTGTAAATACACGAACGTGATCGCTTTTTGGAGGTAACACTTTGTACATATCTTGAATATTTTATTTAATTATACACACATACATATATTGATCGGAGATCAATTTACTCAAACTATCATGTATCAAGAGCACAATTCTGCGCCGGTTCTAAGAATCTCGCGTTAAAGTGGTATATGATTTGCGCGTGCAAATTATGCATGCCCGTGACATACACAAGTTGCGCCTTTCTAATAAAGTTTCGCAACTGTGTATCGTGATCGCTTAAAATCGAAAACCCGGTTTTGTCTCGCTCTAAAAAGCGCATGCTTATGTCAGTCTGGCATCATGGAATTTCATCTCGCGCGATCGAAATGACGTCCGTCAACGTCAGTCCGATGAACCCCCGTCGAGAATCATAGAATTGCGACCGATCGCGCCTCAAAATGTTCGAAGAAAAAGGAATTAAATTATTTTCGAACAATATCAGTTTCTGCATTCGCGTTGCCAACGTGCGATAAGCTCGAAGCGCGTCTTCTTCTTCCCACGGAAGAAGAGTCAGCTTCTATATATAGTGAGCTAGTAAGAAAGATTTATATGTTTAATATGAAGTTAGTACAAAGACTTTACATGGTTAAGATACTCTCTCTCTCTCTCTTTTTTTATTTCTAAATATATACGTTAATTGTGCGCACATACGATTATAAAGATTGAATCTGAAAAAAAGTGCAACTGACGTCAGCAACGTGTGTGCAACTGTGACCTAGAAAGCGCAACTTACACAGATACAGAAAATAAGTGAGAAAAACAAAATGGAAATTTTTTGTAGTTTCGTTAGAAGTATAAAATTATTGCAGATAATAATTGGAAAATAAAATTGTAGATTAAATAAATTGAAAAATAATAATAACTTTTGATTCTGCAACGCGATTGTTGCGAAAACAAAATGATATTTTTACATGTCAGACATTACTTTGAATTATGTACATTCGCGGAGAGTGTTTTTATGATTTAATCTCAATTGATCACACATATACGCACGTTAGCCGAAATCAATCATCACAACTTTTCACTTCTGCACCGATATTTGTTTTCAGTGTGAATGCAAGCAGTTCGAACCTGATAGTGTGAGAATTTTTTCTGTACTTACTGGACAACCGAGAGGCTAACTCAAGCACTTAGAGAATAGGTGTTGTCCTTGCTGGAAAGAGCTGAGAACTGATACCAGTTACTTGATCATCAGAGCTCTTATAGTCCTGTCTGGGTCCAGCTAATCTCTTGCCACGGAAGGGGTTGCGGACGTTCAAAACAACGACCTGCCAATATTCTTTTCCGCTTACTATATATTTCACTCATTCATTCACTCTTTTATACTTTCTCTCTCTCTCTCTCTCTCTCTCTTAGTAACGTCCGTATAAAGAAAAAAAGGGAGAAAATATTAAAAGAAAATTTGAATGTTAACTAAACAAACTGTGTCCAAAACATTCACTGCCAATATTAAAAATAAATAAATAATATACGCGTGACACGATAGATTTTTAACACCTGCAGTGAATGTTTTAGAACACAGCTACTATATAGTTGACGTACGAGACACGCTGCAACTTAATACAACTTCATGTAACATCCGTGTCAGACGTCTCGAAGAAAAAAATATTAATAATTAGTCATTCGTTTTTACTGTCAAAAAAATCGATTCGATATGAACTTATTACGATTTCTTATGATTTGTTGCAAATGGTGACAACGCGCACGACTGACTTAATTCATCAGAATGAACATTTTTTATCTTTATTTCAGTGAGTAAAAATCACAAGATCATACGTTGTCACATTTTCAAATTTTTACATTAAATAATTTCCCATTTGATGAGTGACGTTTCTCTTTTTCTAACCAAATTATTATTTTTAGTCATGCTAATACTTACACAATCCCACTGCGATCGGGTTCGCAAACTCCCCGCTAATATGGTAAGTTCTATTTTTTATTCGTTAGAAGAGTTTAAAAAATATATACAATGTATAAAAGTGCTACATCTCTGTGTGTGTGTGTTTTATTAAACTATATACTTTAACTTTCAAGTTGCTTACTTGACACACACACACACACACTTATGCTTCAAAATAAAAAAACGAACATAATTGTTATAAAATTATAATTAAATTTCAAAACATTTAGAAACAAAGAGACACTCGTCATCTTGAGAATAACTGTCGCGATGCTTTATCGAATTCGCAGAAAAAAACCATGGAAAAAGAGAGCAATATCGCGCAGAAAGCGGCTCAGGAAGCAAAAGCCGCGTCCGATGCGCAAAACGTCGCCGGTCAGCAAGCAGCGCGTCAAGTATATTTAATTTAATTAATATACAGTAATTAAAGATAAAAAAAAAAATCATATCTCATTTACACAATATGGGTTCACTCTTTTTTTTTTATTCTTGCGATCGCATTGCGCGCGAAAGAATTTCCTAACGTCGTCATTACGAATTCAACCTTCCCTAATGTTTCAATCGTTCGCGTTAGATTCGCGTCCATGTCGACGTTATCTGAATAAAATACGCCTCGAAAGTGTAAAATTGTGGAATTAGCGGTATGCGAGTGATTTGCATCGGTAATTACGGTTCGTGCGGATGATAAGACGGTATTTTGTACAAATATGCCACCGTGCGCGCATAATAGGTGAAGGCACAGCTAGCCGCGAAGGCGATTCAGGCTGCAAAAGCCGCCGAAGCAGCCTTATCGAGTAAGGAAGCGATGGTCGAGCAGCTGCAGGAGGAAGTGAAGGAAGCCCGATCGGTGGTTCAGGAAGAAACATTCTCTTTGCAGCAAGCGCAGGCTAACGTCAATGCCGCGATCCAGGCGGCTCGGCAGTCGCAAGATCAGGTAACATCAAAAAGAGTACATTTGACGTAATTTGCATGTTGTAATTTATTGTAAAATAAGCTCGTAAGAGCGTGTTGTGAGTAACACTCTTTGACAAAAAAAAAAAAAAAAAAAAAAAAAACAGCTGAAGACACTGACGAACGCGGTGCGTACGGCGAAGTCGAACGCGGCGAACGCGCAGGCGGCGGCAAGCGGCGCGCAGAAGTCGTTACACGAAAAAGAGGAATTATTGCAGGCGGCCAAGAGACGAGTGGATGAGCTGTCAGATCAGTTGCGAAGCGCCCGGCAAGATTTCGCGAATACGAATCGCGCGGCGGCCAAAGCGAACGCCGCCGCGCAGCAGGCGAAGGTAAACGCCGCCAGAAACAAGAGGAGATTGGCGAATCTAAGAAGATTGCGCGCGGCGCGCTCACATGTAGACCACCGACCTGCTCCTTGAAATCTGTAAGATCTATCTATCTTTCACAAGAGGATCTTGTGCATCGAATCTTAAACTTAGACGTAGTAAATTATAATTTTTGACACGTGAAGAGAAACGAAAGTTTCGTGTGTGTAAAAAAACATAATAAATAAAATCAAAAATACGACACGCCTAATTGTCATGTGGTTTGATTGTGGGAAGTTTGTTTCACAATTGCGTTACAATTGCATTCTCGCTCCTCATTTGATCGCGCGCGATATTTTTATATTATTTCCATCGAAATGAACGTTTCTTTCTCATTCAAATCGCACGTATTTATTCCGCAGTTGCACAGTTCGCACACATAAATAAATTGCGAGATTTTTGCTTAATTACGCGCGCGGAGAAAATTAATCTCATCTTGACGACATCGGACGTATAATACAATTCGCCTCATCCGTTCGTTTGTATAGCGATCCGTTTCCAATTTTACGGCTCAATTGTGATTACACGGATTTATGAGAAAGTACGGCTAATTGAGCCAGTCAGTTAATTACACGTATCGCCGCCGATATTGACTTTTCGGAGAAGGAATCACGATGATGAGACGTCTCTCGCGATTTTAATTACCGCTCGCACGTGACGCGTTTTGTATCTTTATTATTATTATTTTTTTTCGAGCTCCCAAAATTTCAAGAGCGCCGGGCGTAAACGCCCGATATATGTAAATACGAATAACTTTTGAGATCGGTTCGACCTTCCCTGGGAACCTCTCTGTGTGTGACAATTGAAGAGCACACTAATGACACTCGGAAAGGAAGATAGACACACAGGGAGACGGCGATCATCTAGTGAAAGTACCGCCGGTTTACGTGTATACTTCACAACCTCCCCGGGTATATCACGAGGCGAGCTCTTACCAGCGGATTCAGTATCATCTTCACCATCCTTACTACTTCCTGACCCTAGTCTCTACCCGAGCGTGACGCACACGGTCATTGTGCAAAGGATGCGTTTATCGATCACAACGCCAATAATTTGTGATAATAATTTTTTCCAGTGAATTTTGTTTTTTTTTTTTTTTTTTTTTTGTTGTTCCCGCGTCGATTTTCTCTCGCGCGGATTTTCGACGAGTTTGTGCATGTGCGCGAGGAAGTGACAGAAGAAAATTTGCCGCGAGCTCACAAGGTATGCGATTATTTTTGTCACGTTTTTGTTTTCTCTTTCACCCGCCGCACGCATATCTTTCTCTCAAATAATAGATAATATAAATGCCCGCGCATTAATTAAACATTTATATCAAATTTGCTGCACGCTTACGTAAACGTTGGAATTATTTCAAGGAAACGTTTGAAACTGTGGGTGCTTCTCTCTTGTTAAGACTTAAGCGAGGTGTAGTGTCAATTAATTTTTTGTCTCGCCAAGAATGTTTTATGTAATAAAAGATACGTAACTGTGTTGGAGCAAAAGAAGCAATATCAATCAATTTGCTACTAATCTTCTTTCGAAATTGTTACGCAACAAAATATTGCCCGTGAAGTACGTCCCAAAAACTATCTGTCTTCTTTCGCGCAAAAAAAAAGTCATTTACGCAATTTTTCAAAGACGTTCGTTATATAGTCACTTTAATTCTTTTTGAATTATTAATCGAATCGAGAGAGTAGAAAGATTGTTCTTCGATTTTTCTGTCAAAAATCACGTTTTTACAGAGAAGAAGTTGATACAAAAAAAAGACACCTGTAATACGCACATATTTGGATATGGTGTGTAGTTGCACACATAATGCGCACACATAAAGTAGTGCGATTCTATTGTGGTCCAAAGTAAAAGTAAGCAGTTTAATCTTCCTTTCACGTGAACGTGATTCTCTAACCAATCCACTAACGTCAATTCGCAGCTCGCGTTAAATCATCCATCCGGATGTCCGAAGCGTTCAAACTTCTCTCGCGAACACTTTCGCTTTCTCTCTATCTCTGTTTCACACACACCCACACAAACACTCACAAAAGATTTTACGACAGTTCCATTCGTTTATGATTTACGCTCTTATATGCAAATGTGAATTAATAAAAATACCATCATCCTCTAAATTTTTTTTATCGTTCACAAATAACAACGCACGCGCACATTTTACTTTTATTATTTATTAACGATAATAAAAAATATCAAAAAGTGATATTGCATTTTTATTTTATTATTATACATTAAATCGCAAACGCGAAACAAAAAAGAAAATTGCAAAGAAATAAAAATCGAGAGATGAATGCTTGCATGAAGACAAATTAAAATGAGTCGAGAAGAAAGTCGCCTCACGATGACGGGGTAATTGAATTGGGTACGAAACAATAGCTTTGTTTGAACTTACCGAAGACGTCTTCACGATGACCTTGCGAAAATTCAAGAGAAGAACGAAAGAGAGAGAGAGAGAGAGAGAGAAAGAAAATATCGATGATGAAACGCGCTACCGCAAAAACGTTTTGACAAAGGTGAGCATTTGCAAACGAAAAGAAACAAAAATTACAGGTAATAAATGTCTATTGAGGCAATTCTTTATTAATTATTCATCTCTTCATTGCCTTTTGCCGAAGAGATTAGAATATATTGTGTTGACGTGGTATATAATCTCTTCTTCATCTTTCCCATCCATCTCTTCGTTGTGTACTTTTAAAAGGACTGACATGAAGAAGAAGATTGCGACAACTGATCTCGGGAACGTAATTAGAACAAGGCTAAGGAAAGAATAATAGTGGAGAGCGTTACACGATATACCGATATTGCCAAATACATTGGCATCATCCTCATGACACAACATTGCAACTTCGCATACATATAGATCGAATAAGACGTTCTTTTTATTTTATTTTATACGATTAGGAAAAAATAAACAGATTTATGTAAATTTGAAAAAATGTGTGTTAGGAATGTGCGGAAGGCGTGACCTGGGAGAGATGGAATATAGAATGTGTGTGTGTGTGTGTGTGTGCAAGTTGCACCAAGTAAGTTTACGCAAACGTCTCGCGTGTAATTTTACATGTCTTACAAAACGCGCGCGCGATTATTCGCAATTGTACAAAGAGGCGCGGATTTAATACATGATTAAATAGAATGTTTATAGAATCGGAACAGAATTGTTGAAAAATCTTCAATTATCGCAGCATTTTCTCAGAAAAAAAAAAAAAAAAACAAATACTTACGTACACTTGGTGCGAACTTTGACACGCGGCTTTGATTCGCTCAAAATAGTAGCTGCTCTACGTGAGAAACATTTCTCACGGCGAGCTGTGCTGGTATGTTAGAGTGCATCTATTACTCGAGCTTATACACACGCCAGTTGCACGTATCCGCATTACGCAACGTATGCGAGTTATGCACGTTTTCTCTCGGCGAGATGCGCCAATGTTGTACATACGCGCTCTTATATGCGAGCCTTTCGTGAAAACGCTTTTGTGTGCACGCGTGCGTAAATAGAGATACTAAATGTACACACACACACGCACGTTTTATATATAAAATATGCGAAATATTGTTCAAAAGAGAGAGAAAGAGAAGCTCAAGAACAAAACTTTAAACGTTTCGAATGACTATATTACATCAATACGATGGTGATGTCTCACGCGGCGACGTATGACTTTGTGTTTCAGATTGAAGCGAGCACTGGGAAAATGCTTTCAACAATATAATCGCAAGCAACGCACACGAGATGCTTATCGCCATGAATAAAATTGGAAGACATTGGTGTCGATTGTTATTGCTTATCGCGATCTTGTCGGAGCGCGTTGATACGGAAAAGGTTGAATAATAAAGGAATTTCAAGCGTGAAAAAAGTCTTTTGTTTTTAGAATTTCTCCCTCGATAACGAACACCGCGGTCTCTCGCATCGTTATGTTTATATTATATTACATGCTTATTCAGAAAGGATTACCTGATGCATTAAATAATAAATTTTAATCGGTGAAAGTAGCGGGAGAATTATTAATGAACTGTCTTTCACAAAGAGCGCGCATATCGGACTCGCACGGAGATTAATAGAAATGGCAATCAAACAAAACAATACAAAAAATAATCGCTTTATGTCGCCTTATTAGACAACTTGAGGAAATGTATTTATAAAGAACTAAAAGTTTTTTTATTACCTTTTCTTTTTTGTGGAACATCCTCCTTTCCTTTTCTACTTAAATAATTCCGGAAAAACGTGGCAAATTCTTTTTATTACTGGCGTGAGTAAATTGTTGTTCAAGATGACTCTCGTTGCAGCAAAAGCGGCAAATCTTTCGAGAGCAAGTGTTGCCAGCATTGGGTGGCAAGATTCCGGAAGAGGCCTTTAGAACAGATCGCTTGGCGCTGAATCGACTCAACAAGGAAGGTATCTCGGTGCCGGACGGTGTTGTCCTGGATGCTCGTCACGTTCAGAAACATTCTCACACCGATCGGAGAACGCCGTCGGAAATTCTAAAAGTATGCTTATATTTTTCTCTGCGTTATATACACAAAAAAAATAGTTTATCTTTTTATTCAGTAAAAGCAACTAATTATTCTATTAGCTTCAAGTATGAATTTTGTCTTATATCAAGGTCCATCAAACATCAGACGGTCGATACGTATCGCCAGAAGGGCGAGCCGCACCGAAGGCAGTTGAGACGACGTACATCATACGTAGGCCGTTTATGCACACGCATCACAAACCGCCGAGAAATTTCGAAAATGTCAAAGACACTCTCCGAAGTTATCCAAAACCGCACGTTTACACGAATTATAGACAATTTGTGCCAATTACAGTGCCTATTAAACCAGGCGTTTACAAGCCTGTTATAAGACCCTTGATACTTCCTTCCACCTTTGATACTTCGATCGACGAAGAACTATATGATTTATCGGATTGGAAAACGGAATACGATTGGGACACCGTGTGCGAGCCGTTTGACGATGATTATTACAGCAACAACATTGCGTATTTCGACTCTCGTCAGGTAATGTAATGTTATATAATGCTATTGTATATACAGTAGTTCCTCGCTAACGTGCCAAATTTTTCGTTCGGTATCGTGCCGGGAGTCATCTCCACCAATTCCTAGAAATGCTTCGCCGAGGCTTTGCGCGAACTGGTGGAGATGACTCTGCTCGCGGAACAGAGGAGCGGAAAATTAGCGAGGCACTACTGTATATTATACATTTATATAATATACAATAAACAAAACTATTATGTATACATATGTATATTATATAATATACTGTATATAATGTATATAATATATAATATATAATAGTTTTGTTTATTGTATATTTTTTGATCATCTACTTGTTAATTATTGTCATAATATAAAATATATATATATGTTACATGTGTATTTGAGTTGGACTTTATTGAATTGCTTGGCAGATCATCACGAATTATCAAGAATTTCTCGACGAGTTTCATAAACGATCGTTGAGACACGTGGCATCAAGACCTAATCAACAATATCGTCGGAACCATCACTGAAAGAATCAAAAATTTGTGATGCAAACGCACAATTAAATTCCGTAATCATGTTCGCGGCTCAACAAAAATCTAGTAGTTAAGACTTTTGTATGCTCGAATTTTAATAAAACACTAACAATTGTAAAAAAAACACTCTTGCGTGTTAATTGCAACTTACCAGTTAAAATTATATGTACAAAACAAGACGGAAGTATGCACCTGTATCTGCAGCGCGCGTATCGTCTTCGTTCAAGTTTTGCTTCGACGTATGAAAGTCGATAGAATCGAAAATCGTACAAATGTACTATCGAACGTCTTAGGGTAGGTTTTCATTGACTCCGGTCAAGTTGATCAATTTGATTGGTCAACTCCGTCGAACGGTTGTCTGGACAAAAATTGTGATTGGTCGCAACTGTCCATCTCTCGAAACACCATCTACATATGTGCATTTATACCATGGCGTTAGCGCGGGGTTACTATTTTCCCTGGATTTTCCCGCGGATTTCGTTACAATTTTATAGTTTACTTATGTTTGCCGTGTTGCAGTTGTAACATGTAGTTGTTTTACATCGCAACGTTCGTTCAATTGTGAAAATTATTATTAATTTATTTTTTGCGCGATATTTCTTTCAAATACTTTTGTTTGTGTCGACAGGATTTCGCACAATTGGTTAAGTTACACAGATCCCGGTTAGTTCTCAGTTTTTAATTAGGGTTAGGGTTATAGATGGTAAGGTTCCATCAACAGATTCTACTCATTATTGTCTATATTAAGAACAATTGAAGATCAATTTGAAGCACACACATACATAGGCTGTGATATTTTAGAAGTAACAAGGTAATTTTGCAATAATTCGATTATTTTTTGCATATTTTTTCTATAATAGATTTGTCAAATAATTTATATGTAAATTTTGTGTATGTTATAACTTTAAGATAAATGAAATGAAAGCTATGGATAGTTCAATGGAAGAAGAGGAACATATTGTAGAAACAGTCACCTCTTCAAAGAAGAAGAAAATGAAACAAGGTATAGCTTGATTTTCTTTTTTTTTTTATTGCATACACAGTTACAGACACAATCAATTGTTTCACTTTGGTGTTTTTCATTATTTTAGCACAACTGCCATTTCAAATGTTAAGTTCTCCTAAATCACCAGATACTCAACATAATGTACATAAAAAAAAAAAGAGGAAACTAGTTTCACCTTTAATAGAAGCTAAGAAATCTAAAGTGATAAAACTTTCAACAAAAGAGAATTCTGCTAGGAATATTTCTGAAGATAAGGAAGAAGACTCGGAAGCAATGGATCTAAGTGATGTAAATGAACTTAACATCATTGAGGTAATAAACAAAAAAGAAAAGAAAGAGAAGGAACAAATTGCTCAGCAAACTCATGAAGATAAAAAGAAACATATTACAACTAAAAAGAGTTCCTCGGGAAAGCGTAAGAAATTGGATAAATTCCAACAAAAATCTGGCGCTTTAACAAAGTTCCTCAAAGTGTCAAATAAGGAAGCTAGAAATAAAGAAGCTATTAGTGAATCGAAAAATGAAGAAGAAGTTATTGTTCTTGAAAGTCCAGAACATGATTCCTGCCAAAATTCGAATTCAGACATTGCAGTTTTATCTTCCAATAGTAAAGCTTCAAGCGAATTAGGCAAAACGAGTAAAAGAAAAAAATTAAGCAAAAATATAATTGACGAATCACTGTCTATTGTCACTCCAATACCTGAGAAAAAAAAGAAAAAAGTTAAAAATGTAAAATCAAAACAATTAGATTTATCTTCTAAGAATAAAGTTTCAAGTAAACGAGGCAAATCGGCATTAAGTACAAGCGAAAAAGTAATTGACGAATCACCGTCTGTTGTCATTTCAACACCCGAAAAAAGGAAAAAGAAAGTTAAAAATTTAAAATCAAAACAATTAGACTTATCTTCCAAGAATGAAGTTTCAAGTGAATCAGCATCAAGTACAAGCAAAACAGTAATTAAAGAATCACCGCCTGTTGTCATTTTAACACCCGAAAAAAAGAAGAAGAAAGTTAAACATTTAAAATCAAAACAATTAGATTTATCTTCCGAAGATGAAGTTTCAAGTGAATTAGACAAATCAGCATCAAATACAAGTGAAGAAATAATTATCGAATCAACACCTGTCATTTCGACGTCCGAGAAAAAGAAGAAAAAAGTTGTAAACTTAATACCAAAACAATTAGATTCATCTTCCGAGAATGAAACTTCAAGTGAATTAGACCAATCAGCATCAGATATGAACGAAAAAGGAATTAACGAGTCAATATTAAATACAAGTGAAGAAGTAATTACCGAATCAGCATCTGTCACTCCAACACTCGACAAGAAGAAGAAAAAAATTAAAATCTTAACACCAAAACAATTAGAAAAAATGCAAGAAATAGCTAGAAAAAGAGAGGAAAAGTTAAAATTGAAAGAGGTATAATTTAAATTATACAAGACACGTTTGACAAAAAAAGCGACGTTTATATTATATATATACATATGTGTATAAACTTGTATATAAAATTCTTATTACGTTTCCTATCAGGAAAGAAGAAAACAACAAGAGGCGGAAAAGGCAAATCGTCGGAAACAGAGAGAGGAGAGACAACGGGAAAAGGAAGAAAGAGAAAGAATGGAGAAGGAGGAGAAGAGAAGGGAGAAACAATTGAAGGAGCTTAAGAAACAAATGGAAATAGAGTAAGAGAGCATGTAATATATAATTAAACTATGTTATATTGCATGTTACGTTTTTACGTATTAAAAGCGCAATTTATTTCCAGACAAAAACAAAAAGAGAAAGAGGCGAAGGAAGAAGAACGAAGAAAACGAGAGGAAGAAAAAAGAAAAAAAGACGAGGAAAAGTTGGAGGCCGAACGCAAAAAGCAAAAGGCCGCTTCGAATTTTGCTAGTTTTTTTACTAAGAAACAGGAAGTCAAATCGGCGGAAGAAGAGAAGAATGCGGTTGAAACGAATTTCATGCCTTTTGAAATAAAGGCTGACATGAGAGTCGCGCCGATTAATCGAAGAACAATAACCGAAGAGGAAAAACTGGCTTTAGACAAAAAGTTCAACACGGATGTGCCATATAAACAATTATATCTCGAAGACATGATACACAAAAAACACGTGCCTAAAACGTGTACTCGAACATGGCCATTAGAAGCAAAGGACGATGAGATTGTTCTACTAGGTAAATAAAAGAAAACGAGGTAACAAACCTGTCTTTTATCTTTTATTATTTTAACGAATAAAATCGATTTCTTGTGCAGACGAGGACAACGACGGCACTTCCAATAATAACATAATAAAGGACACAAACAATCTGGAGAAACATCGACCGAAATTGCTGCAGTTCTGCGAAAATCGTCGTCCACCATATTGGGGAACATGGCGGAAACGAAGCGACGTTGTAACTCCAACGCATCCATTTTTGAAAGATAAGGTAAAACCAACAATTTATCTTTTTTTTTTCTTTTTTTTTTTCACAGAATTTTATTAATCTGCAATATGTATTAATTTCCAATGCAACTGTTTCTTATTAAGACATCTCGTTTCTGAACATGTTTAAAGAAATAACGAGAAGCTAACTGATTACACTTATTACTTCTTACTTAATACAAGACACCGTAAAAATCGAAATCATGATTAAAATTCACTGATTCACGTCATTAGTCTAGTTCTTTTATATAATTCTCGTGAAATCTCTTATTTCTATAGAGTAGATTCAAATGCTTTATTTTGCAAATGTATACAAACGCTATGTCATGCAAGTGCTTTATTTCAACGTGATAAAACTTCTTTGGCTTGTAACTTAATAGTTAACTATTATTAACTATCGCGAATTTCAAGACAATAAAAATATTATGAAAAAAGGCACGAGGTAATCGCCAGTTACCGAGCAAATCGCACAAATCGAGCAGTTAAGCAATTCGAGCTAAGATATCAAACTATTGATAACTATCGCGAATTTCAAGACGATAAAAATATTATGAAAAGGCACGAGGTAATCGCCAGTTAGCGAGCAAATCGCAAATCGAGCAGTTCAGCTAATTCCGAGCTAAGATCTTTACATCTTAAAAAAACTAATTAAACTAATTAAATTCTAACTATTTCTCTCAATCCAAAGTTGAGATTTTATTATTATGCGTCAAACAAGTTCTTTTGTTTTTTTTATCTCTTTCTCTCCGCGTTCTACGTAACAAACGGATTAAATTTCCGTCGGCGATACGTTGATTTTGCTGCCGCGCAATTCCTTGACTCCGTGAAACAACGGATATGCATTCTTCCGATGTACCTTCCGATGCTTGGCCAAATGATCGCTTCGCGCGAATTTCTTGGAGCACATTTCGCAGGCGTACGGCTTAACACCCGAGTGCGATCTGCGATGTCTCGCTAACTCGTCCGATCGACTGAAACGCCACTTGCAACCGGTCCAAGTGCACGCGAACGGTTTCTCGCCGGTATGCCGACGTAAATGAGCCTTCAAATGAGACGCTTTGGCGTACACCTGGAAAAAATAGTTCGTAGCTTTTTAAGTTTTTATTTTATTTTAAAGGCTAGAATTGCAATGAAGTTTAGATAAACTTCAATATAGAGTTTTCTTATACTTAAGACTTGATTTAAAAAAAAAGTCAACCTTTAAACATCCTTGATATGTACAGGGGAAGCATCGATCTTCGGCCGCGTTTCCTAAACTGCGATTGGTGTAATCATGTGTCGCTAACGCGGCAGTAGCTGCTGGCGAAATTAGGAGATCATCATCCAATCGATTATTGTTGCAATCTGAAAATCAAAATGCACATGGATTTTTGAGCTCAATATGTCTCAGATACAAAACAATTCTTTAAGTCTGATGTATCGGATCTTTTAGAAATTGCGCTTCTAGGTCTTCTTAGAATAATAACTGTGATCGAACAGTTTTCGTACCTATTGTATTTGCGTCTAACGTGTTCTCCAGTGATCGTAAATCGACTCCCAGCACTAGCAACGATTCTTCGTGTTGCGGCTGCGGATTCGGCTGAGATGACGACAAGTGCAGAAATCTCTCGCATCCGGCGGTGCACAATGGCGTCTTTTCTGGGAGGCTACAGTCACCGAACTTTCCCAGACACCAGCCCAGTTCCTCCAACTCCGAATCCAATTCGTTCTGTTCGTTCCAACAACCTGTCCGATAAACAATGTCCGATATGTTTTAATGAAACCATGTTGACGAGAAGAGAGACAAAAGAAATTTTTCCGCTTTTCTGTCAATACGTATAAAAACGAAATGCGCACCTGATGATGAGTTAGGTGTATTGGTGGTCGACCAGTCGTCCCAGGATGATTGCAAGGAAGAATTTAAGTCTTGGTAAAAGTCCATCGGATTTGACGTCATGTTTAACTGAGTGTCAAGCATTTCGAAATCGTTGTTGAGCGGACACGTTGCGCACATTGTCGGTATCTCACAGTAGTTGGATAAATTTGTGTTTTGAAAAAATAGCTGTCTTTCACTAGTGTCCGTTGTCAAGCCGAAAGCGGAGAACAGTAGTTCGTCTGCCATCTGAAGATATTAATTATATATGACACGGATAAATATTTTTGTTATACAAGTATTTTTCTTTTGTACTTCGCTTTTTTCACAGAGAAATTAATGCTAAGTACTCCGTTCGAGTTCGCTTGTTTATCAAAAACGGATAGAGTGTTTAATCGCAAACACGTATCGTCGTAAGCGCAATTATACTCACATCGAACATGGCTTCGTCGAGCATAATGACAGAGTAACAACAACCGTACTTCCGTAGATTTGAATCTCGCACAGATAACGATGCGACTTTTCCAATTACACAGAGACCGCACACGTAATTTATATAATAAACTTTCAATTTTATTTTCGATTTGTTTTTATCGCAACGTGTCTGACTTTAAAACGCGAAAAAAAAAACACTCCGAGCGCGAGATTGACAATATTTTGTTTATTATTTATCTATTGCTCCACGTGTCTTCTACATGTACGAATTACAGTTTGAACTTCGTTTTAGTCGTGCGAGATAAAGCAAGAATGTTTGTTTTTCTCAGACGAATAATCTCGTGTAACTTGTAGAAACTTCGAGTGGTTTATGGTGCTCGTTAACACTCGGTCTCATATCTCGGATGATGATTGGTACATTCTTTCCCTTACAAAGTTTCGAAATTACAGAATCGATAACGTTAACTGATGGTTCCCTTTGAGTCAGAACAATGATTTCTTCGAAGTCATTCGCGCGTTAGGAATGTTACAAGGAATGTCACGCGTCGAAAGAAAACGATTGGACATTTAGCGTGCGCGCGCGCGCGCCACGTGAACAAGTCGAGTATCGTTTCGAGACTGCAACTGGTGTTCGGGATTCTCGGTCGAGAACACTTCGGCGAGAACATGTGACGAAATTGCCGCCACGCAGAGACGTTCCCTCGAGAGATAAGGATGCTGTAGCCTGTACCATTCGGTACCGTCACTCCGATCGTCCCGAGGGAATATTCGCAATCGCGCGCACGACCTGTCCCCAGAACACCGAAAGAGAGAGAGAAAGAGATTCGTCATTAGTTTCGTCCTCTCTTGGTCCTTATCGATAGAGATGGAGTTAAGCGTCTCGCAAGAGTCGCCAATTTTTTTTCCGTTGTAACGACCATCGAAAGAATTTTTGAACGGTTCCTTGAACGTGATTGACAGCGTCATTAATCATGGTTCGATATGACAGCCGGAGTGTTTGTCACAAAGAAAAAGAAAGAAAACAAAATCTGTCAGAAAAGACGGATTTTCATCGGATTTAAGAGGGGTCGGCGGGACATGTGTGGAAAAAAAAAAAAAAAAACACTTCTTACGCGCGTATATTAACGAGTTTTTAACATTCCTCGAGGTGAAATCGGATCTTTTGCCTTAAGTAATTCGCGATCAATACACGCGTTCAATTCGATTACCATTTCTGACAAGGCAATTAACCCGGTTATTTACGATTCTCCAGGCAAATGCGCCGATAATCATGATGCTCTCGCACGCGAGCTATCATTCGCTAAACGATGTCGCTCCGCGAATCCGCGAGGGAAGAAGAGAGAAACAGACGCGCGCACTCGTGTCTTTTCTCGGGGATGTCTCGAGGATCGCACGTGGCCATCCATAGATATACATACGTACATATCGCACTTCCGACTCGCGATGTGGAATCGCGCCGAGTGGATTTATTTTCGTTCCGTCCGAATTCGCTTCGGTTCGTTTTGGTTCGTTTTCTCCGTTTTCAGTTCGAATTATCATACGCGTATTGATTTACGCGTTTGAAACACTTATAAATATTTCACACCCGCGTCCAGCGTTTGGCTCTTAAGATTCTTATTTCTTCTATTAGAGAGATTTCTTCCTAGTTAGAGAGAGATCCGCAATAGAATGTCGTCAAAAATACAACGCAACTCTCGGAAACTTATATATCGAAACGTTACGACGCGAGAGTTCGAATTTACATTCAGTTGTTTTCCGATTGATGGAAATTGCATATCGGTCGCGAGCTTCTTCGTGCTCTGACCCGAAACGATCTTTCCGAATTGAGAAAGAGAAACGCGTCTCGCGCGAATAACGTATGTGTGTGTCGCTGATTGTGTTTTTACACAAGCCATCTTTCGCGATGGCTCTGACCTGGAGCGCGACACAAAGAGCACCGATAAAGGTGTCTCATTTCGCGCTATTATCCGAGCCGATCGCACATTTATCGGTGCGAAGTGTATGACCTTCGGATACGGGACGTGTATGATTGTTGTTGTTCGAGCGAAGAGATTTGAATTTTTTTGACCCCGTGACTTCGCAACGTTTCACGTAGACGAGGAAAGAACACGCGACACCTCCGACGTGAGATCTTCTTCGAAGATTCCGATTCCGTCGATCGATTTCGAAATTAAAATTCTCCACGTCCTCCATCAATTAAAGTGCACATTTGAACTCACGTCGTGCGCAAAATGTTTGGCGGCCTTTATCGATTTTATTTAAGCGCAAATTTTTTTTTGTACGGCGTAAATTCCGGTATTAGACCGTAGATTAGAAAGCGGCGCCAAAAAAGTACGGCAGTTATCGCGGTTTACATGTGAAATATACACGTAATGAAAACCAGACCACGATTTTAACAAATGACACAAGCGACTCGTACGTGGTAGAGTCTATCTGTGGTGGATTCATTTCATTATCTAACCGAACCCGAGCGATTTGATGTATCTTGGCCCTCGCAAATCTGTTGCACTCGTGCGTTTCGATAATGAAAGTGAAGAAAAAAACGAGATGGAAAGAAGAAAAAAAACGCGTCTCATAGCTACAAAGAACTTTTTTTTAGATTCTAGATTTTCGGTGAAAAATTAATTGAAAATAAAAGTATCCAACCGAAGTATTTTAAAAAACAAATTTGTTTTTATTCCTCCCGACGGATATTCGCGAGAGAGTGTGCGCGTCTAATCCGCTGACACGCGCGCATATTATGTTCGGGAGCGATATCGCTCGCTGACGCTTCTTGTACGCTCTACTACGTCATATTTCCGTGACATCGCGTTTTCGCGTAATTCACGCGCGCAGCATCGCTTCGACCGTTTTCCAGTAACCGTGCACGATGTATCAGGTATCAATTTATCATCAGCTGCCATACCGTAGTATCCGCGCAAGGTCTTGTCCAACAGTTTGATTAGATTTTTTCAAGTTGGTCGAATTTTCGCTCAAAGTGCGGTAACCTGTTTTCCTTAAAAAACAAAAAATTATTGTTTTTTAATTGTTGATCTTCGGATACATTTTATACTCTTTCTCACAGCGAAATCACAATGCCGGGCCATGTTTCACGAAGAGCCCGCGAGGTTTCCAATTTCGGTGCGGTCTTCGCACGTCGTCACGCTACCTCGGGAGAGGTAACGAAGTGCAGGTCTAAGTCAAATATTCGGGAAATAAATCAGTTTGATTGTTGGGGTTGCCTAATCCACGACGGTGCGCGCGACGAGGAGCACCGGTTGTAATCTTAATAGGGTATAAAACAGCCATTACAGATGGCCCGCCGGGCGACAACACGCAGTAAATAATGTACGACTCTTCGCGGCTTGCATCGGCGCAAAGTGAAAGCGCATCCATCGCGCCCCTAGGCCGATAACCGAGCTTTTCCTTCTCGGGTGTGCTCTGGCGTCTCTTTTCGGTTTCGTCCACGCACACACGCACGCACGCACACACATCCACGTGTTTGGGTATCTCTCGATGGGTGCAGAAGGCCTGTGTTGGATTTTTCACGCCTCTAATCAATAATTATGACACCGATGTCAATTCCGCAGATAAAAACGCTAATAATAGAATTACAAGAAAATAATGATGGCGTTTGCTATATAGATATATCGCGACAATTAGAAAGTAAAATTGTTTTTACAAGTTTTCACACCTAGCTATGTATTTGTCTATTTGTGAACGATAATATTCAATAATTCTAGATGAATTGGTCGTACGTCGATTTTTATTGCGATTGTTTTCAGCCTTCTTAATTTGTTAATTTTATCAATTCTACAATTTTTTGATTTTATAAATTGTTTAATTTAGAATTTATTTGATCGCAATTATATACATATTCTGATTATAAACCGTTAATGCAAAATATTTTTTTCTGAAGAGAAATGAATAAATAAATTTCTTAGAAAATTATAATAATTAATTATTGTAAAATTGTTGCGATATTAGAAAAAAAAAAAATCAATTTGGAAACGAATAAATCCGCGACTGAGAAGACAAGTAATGTATTGCCGAGATCCAAGACACCCGCGTGTAAACCCGATAATAAATTGCGTGTCTCTCGAGACATTTATACGTTACCTTCATATATGCTGCCAAAAAGCTGCTTGAACGTAGACTTCTTGTTTGTTTATTAGCGAAAAAGCCGACGATTGCTTTTGTATTCGCCTCGCACGACGAGTGTATCAATCGCCCGTGGGATTGCGCTTTTTTTTCCACGATAATAAATTAATGTCTCGAGAAGAGTCTTGTAATTGATGCTCACGTAGGGATGAAATCGACGTTGATTTATCGAACAAAGCATATCTCGCGCCGCTGCGCAAAGAGAAAGAGGAGAGAGAGAGAGAGAGAGAAAGAGAAAGGGAGAGAAAATTTATCGACTTTTCGAGACGAGGAGGCACACTTCCGCGACGCGGTTTTATTACCGTTTCGAACTAATTGATTTCAATTATGTGTGCTGAGAATTATCGCGCTTCGTTTGACGTGCGCAACTATCCTCGTACGAAACGAACGACACGCGGCGTTCGTGATAAGCGTTATTGTCACCGATAAGTTCCGATGTATCTCGTGCGAAATGTCGCGCGTGTTACACACAATTGTGTGTGTGAGTGAAACAAAAAAGAAGTATTGTAAGAAGAGTAAGTTGTTTGCGAGCGCTGAAATAAAAATAGCTACTTGAAAGCTACCAAGTTGCACATTAATATAAATAACGAGGAACGCGGTAAACGCGCGCAACAAGTTGTATCTCTTCAACTTTTTGTCTCATCGGTGGTTTGCGCGTTGTTTTTTTTTTGTTATTTTTTTTTCTAACACACTTTATCGCGAGTGTTCGCAACACACACAAAGGCAGAGATCCGATAAAACCGAATCTGCATTTTGATGGAATGTTTAGCGGCCGAATGTAACTTCGCAACTAAAGAGAACTTCGGAGTGTAACACAAGTCGGAGATACAAAAGCCGAGATATCGCTCAAGGAAGTCCCTTTGATATCGACGTCCTGCTTATTCACGAGAGACCTCGCGCTTCATGCGGTTACGGTCGAGTCTAAAATAAACCGAGTCGAGGAAACAAAGCGCGGAACATTAAAAAAAAAAAATAATAACGTGAGACTGTGACGGTTGTTTCTTTCTTTTCGTTTCTAGAAATTCTTCGATTACACAGCCGATTCCGACGATGAGTGGGAGGAGGAAGAACCTGGCGAGTCTCTTAAGGGATCTGATGACGAAAAGGACGACGAAAATTCGGAAGAGAACGAGTACGACGTCGATAACGAGTTCATGGTTCCTCACGGGTAAGTCGTGTGCGATATATTTCAATTATCAACTCACGAGAAATTTGTTTAGAACATTGTCTCTCTTTTTCGAAATTAGATATTTATCTGACGAAGAAGCGCGAGCTGACGAAGAAGAGATGGAAGATATGGTAAGTATATTGCGATAAAGTAATTTTTCTAATACGTCGGGAAAAAAACAAAGCTAAAAGTTTTGCACACACTTCTTAGTAAAGAGATAATATAGAGAATTATTAATCTTACATAAAAACACGGTTTTATATATATATATATATATAATTTTGAAATAAATTATACTTCTTGTGATGTACAGTCGCCGCAAACACAAAAGATGAAGT
The DNA here is from genome assembly GCF_002006095.1 of Pseudomyrmex gracilis. Lineage (NCBI taxonomy): Eukaryota > Metazoa > Arthropoda > Insecta > Hymenoptera > Formicidae > Pseudomyrmex > Pseudomyrmex gracilis. Next base: position 487,643 of record NW_018020664.1, read on the forward strand.
TGAAGATATTAGGCGAACAATTCGAAGCCGAGAGAAACACGAAGACGCAAAAGCTCAAACCGAAACTAATTGGATGCATTTGGCAAGGATCCGGTAATACATTTCCGGAATCTGGTAAGTATCTTTTTTTTTTTATAAAATTCGATGTGCAACTTTGATATTAAAAATATTAAAGTTACAAGTAATAAAAATGTGGATTTGTATTTTATCTTTTTTTTTTACGTGTGTATTTTTTGTAATATTTCACGACACAATAATAAGATACAAATTTGTTTCAGTTCCTCCAAAAATCAAAGAACTTTTATTAGTACGGCAAGCCTGGGTCAGCAATATTCCGATAATACTCCCATCGCCGGAATGCAAAACTCAGACACCGCAACAATCCGTGAGAGAAAAAACCAAGTCGAAAAAAACGAAATTGTCTGGCGAAACGCTGCCTGATGTGCTCCAATTGCTGCACGGAAACACTCATCGCAAACGTCTTTCCGCGAAGAAGATAAAAACAAACACCGAAACAGAAATGATGAAGCCACAAACTACAAATTCAGTCTAACGGCTGCTATTTTCGTGATAACTGTGAACTTTTTTTTATCGACTGACTACTTTCAATAAATAGATTTAGATAATCGAAGATCAAATTACATGTAAGATTTCTTTCATGTTTAAATAGATGTTCAGACGTCATTTGAAACAAATACTTATGAAGGAACAAGCGAACAGATACATTCTGTCTCTCAACAGTTTGCTTCTTGGAACTGAAATATATAAATATATATATATAAATATATATATATATAACTATATATATATAAATATATA